>NC_057811.1:31929748-32121909 GCF_018294505.1 Triticum aestivum | reverse complement strand
GAGGCGTCGAGGCGGCGGGGAGCGGGAACAGCGGTGATCGGCGGCGGCGCGGGCGGGGTCCCGCGCGGGGGCAGCGCGCTCGGGCGGCAGGCGGCGATGGGCTCGGGCGGGCCCTCCTCAGGCTCGCCGGGCCATGGCGGCGGGCGCCGGCGCCTTGCCACGTGGCGGCGTACGATTGGTGCGGGCGTGGCGGAGGGTTCCTCCGGTGGCGGAGAGGGGAAAGGGTTAGGGTTGCTCTGCGCGAAAAATCCGGAGGGATCACCTATTTATAGGTAGAGGGAGCTAGGAGACTCCAAATGGAGTGCGGTTTTCCCCCACACGATCGTGATCGAACGATGGAGAGCATGGAAGTGACTTAGGTGGGTTATTGGGCTGTTTGGAGGGGTGTTTGGCTGCAACACACAAAAGGCCTTTGCGGTTACCCGGTTAACCGTTGGAGCATCAAACGACCTCCAAATGGAACGAAACTTGACAGGTGGTCTACCGGTGGTGTACCAAGGCCACTTGGCAAGACTCGGTCCATTCCGAGAACGTTTAACACCCGCTCACGAAAAGAGACAAGAGGGGTGCTCCGGTGCATGTGGGAGTGTCGGATTCCAAAACGGATAACGGGGAAAATGCTCGGATGCATGAGACGAACACGTATGCAAATGAGATGCACATGATGGCATGATATGAGATGCATGACATGAACAAAATGCAAAACGAAGACAAAACCCGACCATGGAGGGAATATGATAAAACATAGCCGAAAATGGCAAAAGTTGGAGTTACAAATATGGAAAGTTACATCCGGGGTGTTACAACACTCCACCATTACGAGAGGATCTCGTCTCGAGATCTAGGACTGAAAGAACTCCGGATATTCGGAACGGAGGTGGTCCTCGCGCTCCCAGGTGGCTTCTCGGTCGGAATGGTGCGACCACTTCATTTTTAGGAATTTGATTGACTTGTTGCGAGTCTTGCGCTCAGTTTCTTCAAGAATAGCAATAGGGTGCTCATGATAAGACAGATCTTCTTGGAGGTCAATCTCTTCGAAGTTTATGGTGCTCTCAGGAGTCTTGAAGCACTTGCGAAGCTGTGACACGTGGAACACAGCGTGCATGTTCGCGAAGTTGGAGGGAAGCTCAAGTTGATAGGCGAGGTCACCTCTTTTGCCAATGATCTTGAAAGGACCCACATATCTAGGGGCAAGCTTCCCTTTGATACCGAAGCGACGAGTGCCTTTCATTGGAGAGACGCGGAGGTAGACATGGTCTTCGATCTCTAAAACCAAGTCACGGTGCTTGCTATCATAGTAACTCTTCTGGCGCGATTGCGCGGCTTTGAGATTTTCACGGATGACTTTACACATTTCTTCAGCCTCTGTGATTAAGTCATTGCCAAGAAGTTGGCGTTCACCAGTCTCTGACCAATTGAGAGGAGTACGGCACTTTCTGCCATATAGAATCTTGAATGGGGCCTTGCCCGAACTCGCTTGGAAGTTGTTGTTGTAGGAGAACTCGACATATGGGAGACAATCTTCCCACTTCATGCCAAAGGAAATGACACAAGCCCTGAGCATATCTTCAAGGATTTGATTGACTCGCTCGACTTGGCCACTAGTTTGAGGATGGAAAGCTGTGCTGAAGCGAATGTTGGTGCCCATGGCCTTCTGGAAGGAGTCCCAGAACTTAGAAGTGAAGATGCTTCCACGATCTGAAGATATCAATTGTGGAATTCCATGCAAGGAGACAATCCTGGAGGTGTATAGCTCTGCCAATTGAACTGCTGTGATAGATTCTTTGATTGGAAGGAAATGAGCCACTTTAGTAAGCTTGTCGATGACAACGAAGATAGCATCATTTCCGCGCTTGGACTTTGGAAATCCAGTCACGAAGTCCATTTCGATATGATCAAACTTCCATTCTGGAATAGCAACAGGTTGGAGGAGACCAGCTGGTCGTTGGTGTTCTGCTTTCACCCTTCTACACACATCACATTCATTCACGAATTGAGCGATTTCTCGCTTCATTTGAGTCCCCCAATACGACTGCTTGAGGTCATGGTACATCTTCGTACTTCCAGGATGAATGGAAAGAAGAGAATTGTGCGCCTCGTTCATAATGGCTTTCCTTAGATCACCTTTAGGAACCACAATCCGGTCCTCGAAGAATAAAGTGTCTCGGTCATCAATGCGATAGCACTTGTATTTGGAAATGCCCTTGTTGATACCACGTTTCACCTTCTTCACCATGGTACCCAGGAGTTGTGCCTCACGAATTTGATCTTCCAAATTAGGAGAGACTAGGAGGTTGGCAAGAAAGCCTTGAGGAACAACTTGGAGATTGAGTTTGCGGAAAGCTTCGCAAAGATCCGGTTGAAATGGCTTGAGGATTAAACTGTTGCAATAAGCCTTCCTGCTCAAAGCATCTGCAATGACATTGGCCTTGCCTGGAGTATATTCAATACTCGGATTGTACTCTTGAATCATCTCGACCCATTGAGTTTGCCTGAGGTTGAGGTTGGGTTGAGTGAAGATGTACTTGAGACTCTTGTGATCGGTGAATATGTCCACTTTTCTTCCCAACAAGAGATGTCTAAATGTTATTAATGCATGGACAACTGCCGCCAACTCAAGATCGTGAGTGGGGTAGTTCTTTTCATTGGGCTTCAACTGACGAGAGGTATAGGCCACAACTTTCTTCTCTTGCATTAACACAGCACCGAGACCTTGAAGAGAAGCATCACAGAAAACTTCGTATGGCTTGGATTCGTCAGGAGGAGTTAAGACAGGAGCTGTGACGAGTTTCTCTTTGAGAGTGTTGAAAGCAGCGTCACACTCAGGAGTCCAGACATACTTCACATGCTTCTGGAGGAGTTTGGAAAGAGGCTTTGCAATCTTAGAGAAATTCTCAACGAATCTTCGGCAATTGCTTGCTAGACCAAGGAAACTGCGGAGCTGCTTGACATTCTGAGGAGGTTCCCAATTCACAATTGCAGACACCTTCTCGGGATTAACAGCGATGCCCTTGGCAGAGATGATATGACCAAGGTAAAGAACTTCATGAAGCCAAAACTCACATTTGGAAAACTTCGCATAGAATTGATACTCTCTGAGCTTGTCGAGCACCAATCGCAAATGTTTGGCATGATCCTTCTTATTCTTGGAGAAGACCAAGATATCATCGAGATACACCAGGACAAATTCATTGGTATAGGGATTGAAGATGAAATTCATCATCCGAGAGAATGTTGGAGGAGCATTGACAAGGCCGAAAGACATGACAGTATATTCATAAGAACCAAAGCTTGTTCTGAATGCTGTCTTAGGAATATCTTCTTCACGAATGCGAATCTGATGATAACCCATCCGGAGGTCAAGCTTGGAGAAGACTTTAGTGTTGGGAAATGTAGTAATTTCAAAAAAATTCCTACGAACACGCAAGATCATGGTGATGCATAGCAACGAGAGGGGAGAGTGTTGTCCACGTACCCTCGTAGACCGATAGCGGAAGCGTTAACACAACGCGGTTGATGTAGTCGTACGTCTTCACGATCCGACCAATCAAGTACCGAACGTACGGCACCTCCGAGTTCAGCACACGTTCAGCTCGATGACGTCCCTCGAACTCCGATCCAGCCGAGTGTTGAGGGAGAGTTTCGTCAGCACGACGGCGTGGTGACGATGATGATGTTCTACCGACGCAGGGCTTCGCCTAAGCACTGCTACGATATTATCGAGGTGTAATATGGTGGAGGGGGGCACCGCACACGGCTAAGAGATCAATAGATCAATTGGTGTGTCTATGGGGTGCCCCCCTGCCCCCGTATATAAAGGAGCAAGGGGGGAGGTGGCCGGCCTAGGAGGAGGGCGCGCCAAGGGGGGAGTCCTACTCCCACCGGGAGTAGGACTCCTCCTTTCCTTGTTGGAGTAGGAAAAGGGAAGGGAGAAGGAGAAAGAAGGAAGGGGACGCCCCCCCTCCCTAGTCTAATTCGGACTAGTCCATGGGGAGGGGTGCGGCCACCCTTTGGGGCCTTTCTCTCCTTTCCCGTATGGCCCATTAAGGCCCAATATGAATTCCCGTAACTCTCCGGTACTCCGAAAAATACCCGAATCACTCGGAACCTTTCCGATGTCCGAATATAGTCGTCCAATATATCGATCTTTACGTCTCGACCATTTCGAGACTCCTCGTCAAGTCCGTGATCTCATCCGGGACTCCGAACTCCTTCGGTACATCAAAACATATAAACTCATAATATAACTGTCATCGTAACGTTAAGCGTGAGGACCCTACGGGTTCGAGAACTATGTAGACATGACCGAGACACCTCTCCGGTCGATAACCAATAGCGGAACCTGGATGCTCATATTGGCTCCCACATATTCTACGAAGATCTTTATCGGTCAAACCGCATAACAACATACGTTGTTCCCTTTGTCATCGGTATGTTACTTGCCCGAGATTCGATCGTCGGTATCTCAATACCTAGTTCAATCTCGTTACCGGCAAGTCTCTTTACTCGTTCCGTAATACATCATCCCGCAACTAACTCATTAGTTACAATGGTTGCAAGGCTTATAGTGATGTGCATTACCGAGTGGGCCCAGAGATACCTCTCCGACAATCGGAGTGACGAATCCTAATCTCGAAATACGCCAACCCAACAAGTACCTTTGGAGACACCTGTAGAGCACCTTTATAACCACCCAGTTACGTTGTGACGTTTGGTAGCACACAAAGTGTTCCTCCGGTAAACGGGAGTTGCATAATCTCATAGTCATAGGAACATGTATAAGTCATGAAGAAAGCAATAGCAACATACTAAACGATCGAGTGCTAAGCTAACAGAATGGGTCAAGTCAATCACATCATTCTCCTAGTGATGTGATCTCGTTAATCAAATGACAACCCATGTCAATGGCTAGGAAACTTAACCATCTTTGATCAACGAGCTAGTCAAGTAGAGGCATACTAGTGACACTCTGTTTGTCTATGTATTCACACATGTATTATGTCTCCGGTTAATACAATTCTAGCATGAATAATAAACATTTATCATGATATAAGGAAATAAATAATAACTTTATTATTGCCTCTAGGGCATATTTCCTTGAGTCTCCCACTTGCACCAGAGTCAATAATCTAGTTCACATCGCCATGTGATTTAACATCAATAATTCACATCAGCATGTGATTAACACCCATAGTTCACATTGTCATGTGACCAACACCCAAAGGGTTTACTAGAGTCAATAATCTAGTTCACATCGCTATGTGATTAACATCCAAAGAGTACTAAGGTGTGATCATGTTTTGATTGTGAGATAATTGTAGTCAACGGGTCTGTCACATTCAGATCCGTAAGTATTTTGCAAATTTCTATGTCTACAATGCTCTGCACGGAGCTACTCTAACTAATTGCTCCCACTTTCAATATGTATCTAGACCGAGACTTATAGTTGTTGGAAATATGCCCTAGAGGCAATAATAAATGGTTATTATTATATTTCTTTGTGCATCATAATTGTCTATTGTTCATGCTATAATTGTGTTATCCGGAAATCGTAGTCATGCTATAATTGTCTATTGTTCATGCTATAATTGTCTATTGTTCATGCTACATGTGTTAATACATAGACTACAACGTGTCCCTACTAAGCCTCTAGTTGACTAGCTCGGTGATCAACAGATAGTCATGGTTTCCTGACTATGGACATTGGATGTCATTGATAACGAGATCACATCATTAGGAGAATGATGTGATGGACAAGACCCAATCCTAAGCATAGCTCAAAGATCGTGTAGTTCGTTTGCTAGAGCTTTTCCAATGTCAAGTATCTTTTCCATAGACCATGAGATCGTGCAACTCCTGGATACCGTAGGAATGCTTTGGGTGTGCCAAACGTCACAACGTAACTGGGTGACTATAAGGGTACACTACGGGTATCTCCGAAAGTGTCTGTTGAGTTGGCACGGATCGAGACTGGGATTTGTCACTCCGTATGACGGAGAGGTATCTCTGGGCCCACTTGGTAGTGCATCATCATAATGAGCTCAATGTGACTAAGGAGTTAGTCACGAGATCATGCATTGCGGTACGAGTAAAGAGACTTGCCGGTAACGAGATTGAACAGGGTATTGGGATACCGACGATCGAATCTCGGGCAAGTAACACACCGATTGACAAAAGGAATAGTATACGGGATTGATTGAATCCTCGACATCGTGGTTCATCCGATGAGATCATCGTGGAACATGTGGGAGCCAACATGGGTATCCAGATCCCACTGTTGGTTATTGACCGGAGAGGCGTCTCGGTCATGTCTGCATGTCTCCCGAACCCGTAGGGTCTACACACTTAAGGTTCTGTGACGCTAGGGTTGTAGAGATATGAGTATGCGGAAACCCGAAAGTTGTTCGGAGTCCCGGATGAGATCACGGACGTCACGAGGAGTTCCGGAATGGTCCGGAGGTGAAGAATTATATATAGGAAGTCCAGTTTCGGCCACCGGGAAAGTTTTGGGGGTTATCGGTATTGTACCGGGACCACCGGAAGGGTCCCGGGGGTCCACCGGGTGGGGCCACCTATCCCGGAGGGCCCCATGGGCTGAAGTGGGAAGGGAACCAGCCCTTAGTGGGCTGGGGCGCCCCCCATGGGCCTCCCCCCTGCGCCTAGGGTTGGAAACCCTAGGGTGGGGGGGCGCCCCACTTGACTTGGGGGGGATGTTCCCCCCCCCCTTCGCCGCCGCCCCCCCCATAGATGGGTTCTTGGCCGGCGCACCCCCCAGGGGGCCTATATAAAGGGGGGGAGGGAGGGCAGCAACATGACAGCCTTTGGCGCCTCCCTCCTCCCCTGCAACACCTCTCCCTCTTGCAGAAGCTCAGCGAAGCCCTGCCGAGATCCCGCTACATCCACTACCACGCCGTCGTGCTGCTGGATCTCCATCAACCTCTCCTTCCCCCTTGCTGGATCAAGAAGGAGGATACGTCGCTGCTCCGTACGTGTGTTGAACGCGGAGGTGCCGTTCGTTCGGCACTCGGTCATCGGTGATTTGGATCACGGCGAGTACGACTCCATCAACCTCGTTCATTGGAACGCTTCCGCTTGCGATATACAAGGGTATGTAGATGCACTCATTTACCCTTGTTGCTAGTATACTCCATAGATGGATCTTGGTGATGCGTAGGAAATTTTAAAATTCTGCTACAATCTCCAACAGTGGTATCAGAGCCAGGCCTCTGCGTAGTTACTATGCACGAGTAGAACACAAAGCAGTTGTGGGCATAGATGTTGCTAATTCTTCTTGCCGCTACTAGTCTTATCTTGTTTCGGCGGTATTGTGGGATGAAGCGGCCGAGACCGACCTTACACGTACGCTTACGTGAGACAGGTTCCACCGACTGACATGCACTAGTTGCATAAGGTGGCTAGCGGGGGTCTGTCTCTCCTACTTTAGTCGGAACGTATTCAATGAAAAGGGTCCTTATGAAGGGTAAATAGAAATTGGCATATCACGTTGTGGTTTTACGTAGGTAAGAAACGTTCTTGCTAGAAACCTATACAAGCCACGTAAAAACTTGCAACAACAATTAGAGGACGTCTAACTTGTTTTTGCGGCATGTGCTATGTGATGTGATATGGCCAGAAGATGTCATGAATGATATATGTGATGTATGAGATTGATCATATTCTTGTAATAGGAATCACGACTTGCATGTCGATGAGTATGACAACCGGCAGGAGCCATAGGAATTGTCTCTATTTTTTGTATGACCTGCGTGTCATTGAATAACGCCATGTAAATTACTTTACTTTATTGCTAAACGCGTTAGCCATAGAAGTAGAAGTAATCGTTCGTGTGACAACTTCATGAAGACACAATGATGGAGATCATGATGATGGAGATCATGGTGTCATGCCGGTGACGAAGATGATCATGGTGCCCCGAAGATGGAGATCAAAGGAGCAAAATGATATTGGCCATATCATGTCACTATTTGATTGCATGTGATGTTTATCATGTTTTGCATCTTATTTGCTTAGAATGACGGTAGTAAGTAAGATGATCCCTTATAATAATTTCAAGAAAGTGTTCCCCCTAACTGTGCACCGTTGCGAAGGTTCGTTGTTTCGAAGCACCACGTGATGATCGGGTGTGATAGATTCTAACGTTCGCATACAACGGGTGTTGACGAGCCTAGCATGTACAGACATGGCCTCGGAACACACGCAATACACTTAGGTTGACTTGACGAGCCTAGCATGTACAGACATGGCCTCGGAACACGGAGGACCGAAAGGTCGAGCATGAGTCGTATAGAAGATACGATCAACATGGAGATGTTCACCGATCTTGACTAGTCCGTCTCACGTGATGATCGAACACGGCCTAGTTAACTCGGATCATGTTTCACTTAGATGACTAGAGGGATGTCTATCTGAGTGGGAGTTCATTGAATAATTTGATTAGATGAACTTAATTATCATGAACTTAGTCTAAAATCTTTACAATATGTCTTGTAGATCAAATGGCCCACGTTGTCCTCAACTTCAACGCGTTCCTAGAGAAAACCAAGCTGAAAGATGATGGCAACAACTATACGGACTGGGTCCGGAACCTGAGGATCATCCTCATAGCTGCCAAGAAAGATTATGTCCTAGAAGCACCGCTAGGTGAAGCACCAATCCCAGAGAACCAAGACGTTATGAATGCTTGGCAATCACGTGCTGATGATTACTCCCTCGTTTAGTGCGGCATGCTTTACAGCTTAGAACCGGGTCTCCAAAAGCGTTTTGAGAAACATGGATCATATGAGATGTTCGAAGAGCTGAAAATGGTTTTCCAAGCTCATGCCTGGGTCGAGAGATATGAAGTCTCCGACAAGTTCTTCAGCTGTAAGATGGAGGAAAATAGTTATGTTAGTGAGCACATACTCAGAATGTCTGGGTTACACAACCGCTTGTCTCAGCTGGGAGTTAATCTCCCGGATGACACGGTCATTGACAGAATCCTTCAGTCGCTTCCACCAAGCTACAAGAGCTTTGTGATGAACTTCAATATGCAGGGGATGGAAAAGACCATTCCTGAGGTATATTCGATGCTGAAATCAGCGGAGGTGGAGATCAGAAAGGAACATCAAGTGTTGATGGTGAATAAAACCACTAAGTTCAAGAAAGGCAAGGGTAAGAAGAACTTCAAGAAGGACGGCAAGGGAGTTGCCGCGCCCGGTAAATCAGTTGCCGGGAAGAAGTCAAGGAATGGACCCAAGCCTGAGACTGAGTGCTTTTATTGCAAGGGAAGTGGTCACTGGAAGCGGAACTGCCTCAAATACTTAGCGGACAAGAAGGCCGGCAACACCAAAGGTATATGTGATATACATGTAATTGATGTGTACCTTACCAGTACTCGTAGTAGCTCCTGGGTATGTGATACCGGTGCGGTTGCTCATATTTGTAACTCAAAACAGGAACTGCGGAATAAGCGAAGACTGGCAAAGGACGAGGTGACGATGCGCGTCGGGAATGGTTCCAAGGTCGATGTGATCGCCGTCGGCATGCTACCTCTGCATCTACCTACGGGATTAGTTTTAAACCTCAATAATTGTTATTTAGTGCCAGCTTTGAGCATGAACATTGTATCTGGATCTCGTTTAATTCGAGATGGCTACTCATTTAAATCCGAGAATAATGGTTGTTCTATTTATTTGAGAGATATGTTTTATGGTCATGCCCTGCTGGTCAATGGTTTATTCTTGATGAATCTCGAGCGTGATGTCACACATATTCATAGTGTGAATACCAAAAGATGTAAAGTTGATAACGATAGTCCCACATACTTGTGGCACTGCCGCCTTGGTCACATTGGTGTCAAGCGCATGAAGAAGCTCTATGCAGATGGACTTTTGGAGTCTCTTGATTACGAATCATTTGACACGTGCGAACCATGCCTCATGGGTAAGATGACCAAGACTCCGTTCTCCGGAACAATGGAGCGAGCAACCAACTTATTGGAAATCATACATACCCATGTGTGCGGTCCAATGAGTGTTGAGGCTCGCGGAGGATATCGTTATGTTCTCACTCTCACTGATGACTTAAGTAGATATGGGTATCTCACCTAATGAAACACAAGTCTGAAACCTTTGAAAAGTTCAAGGAATTTCAGAGTGAGGTTGAGAATCAATGTGACAGGAAAATAAAATTCTTACGATCAGATCGTGGTGGAGAATATTTAAGTCACGAATTTGGTGCGCACTTAAGGAAATGTGGAATCGTTTCACAACTCACGCCGCCTGGAACACCTCAGTGAAACGGTGTGTCTGAACGTCGTAATCGCACTCTATTGGATATGGTGCGATCTATGATGTCTCTTACCAATCTACCGCTCTCATTTTGGGGCTATGCTTTAGAGGCTGCCGCATTCACTTTAAATAGGGCTCCATCGAAATCCGTTGAGACGACACCATATGAATTATGGTTTGGGATGAAACCTAAGCTGTCGTTTCTAAAAGTTTGGGGATGCGATTCTTATGTCAAGAAACTTCAACCTGAAAAGCTCGAACCCAAGTCGGAGAAATGCGTCTTCATAGGATACCCTAAGCAAACTATTGGGTATACCTTCTACCTCAGATCCGAAGGCAAGATCTTCGTTGCCAAGAACGGGTCCTTTTTGGAGAAAGAGTTTCTCTCGAAAGAATTAAGTGGGAGGAAAGTGGAACTTGATGAGGTGATAGTCACCCCTTCCGAACCAGAAAGTAGCGTAGCGCGGGAAGATGTTCCTGTGGTACCTACACCGACTGGGGAGGAAGTTAATGATGATGATCATGAAGCTTCGATCAAGTTACTGCTGAACTTCGTAGGTCCACAAGGACACGTTCCGCACCAGAGTGGTACGGCAACCCTGTCCTGGAAATCATGTTGTTAGACAACGGTGAACCTTCGAACTATGAAGAAGCGATGGCGGGCCCGGATTCCGACAAATGGCTAGAAGCCATGAAATCCGAGATAGGATCCATGTATGAAAACGAAGTATGGACTTTGTCTGACTTGCCCGATGATAGGCGAGCCATAGAAAACAAATGGATCTTTAAGAAGAAGACAGACGCGGATGGTAATGTGACCATCTATAAGGCTCGACTTGTCGCTAAGGGTTATCGACAAGTTCAAGGGGTTGACTACGATGAGACTTTCTCACCCGTAGCGAAGCTGAAGTCCGTCCGAATCATGTTAGCAATTGCCGCATACTATGATTATGAGATATGGCAGATGGACGTCAAAACGGCATTCCTTAATGGCTTCCTTAAGGAAGAATTGTATATGATGCAGCCGGAAGGTTTTGTCGATCCTCAGAATGCTGACAAAGTATGCAAGCTCCAGCGCTCAATCTATGGGCTGGTGCAAGCATCTCGGAGTTGGAACATCCGCTTTGATGAGATGATCAAAGCGTTTGGGTTTACACAGACTTATGGAGAAGCCTGTGTTTACAAGAAAGTGAGTGGGAGCTCTGTAGCATTTCTCATATTATATGTGGATGACATACTATTGATGGGAAATGATATAGAATTCTTGGAAAGTATAAAGGCCTATTTGAATAAGTGTTTTTCAATGAAGGACCTTGGAGAAGCTGCTTATATATTAGGCATCAAGACCTATAGAGATAGATCAAGACGCCTCATTGGTCTTTCACAGAGTACATTCCTTGACAAGATATTGAAGAAGTTCAATATGGATCAGTCCAAGAAGGGGTTCTTGCCTGTATTGCAAGGTGTGCAATTGAGCACGGCTCAATGCCCGACCACGGCAGAAGATAGAGAAAAGATGAGTGTCATCCCCTATGCCTCGGCCATAGGGTCTATTATGTATGCCATGCTGTGTACCAGACCTGATGTAAACCTTGCTGTAAGTTTGCGAGGAAGGTACCAAAGTAATCCCGGCATGGAACACTGGACAGCGGTCAAGAATATCCTGAAGTACCTGAAGAGGACTAAGGATATGTTTCTCGTTTATGGAGGTGACGAAGAGCTCGTCGTAAAAGGTTACATCGACGCTAGCTTCCACACAGATCTGGATGACTCGAAGTCACAAACCGGAT
Source organism: Triticum aestivum (assembly GCF_018294505.1). Lineage (NCBI taxonomy): Eukaryota > Viridiplantae > Streptophyta > Magnoliopsida > Poales > Poaceae > Triticum > Triticum aestivum. The sequence continues at coordinate 32,109,830 of NC_057811.1, read as the reverse complement.
ACGTGTATATTTTGAATGGAGGATCAGTAAGCTGGTGCAGTTGCAAGCAAAGTGTCGTGGCGGGATCTACATGTGAAGCGGAGTACATGGCAGCCTCGGAGGCAGCGCTAGAAGAAGTCTGGATAAAGGAGTTCATTATCGACCTAGGGGTGATACCCAATGCGTCGGGCCCGATGACTCTCTTCTGTGACAACACTGGAGCTATTGCCCTTGCCAAGGAGCCCAGGTTTCACAGGAAGACCAGGCATATCAAGCGTTGCTTCAACTCCATTCGTGAAAGTGTTCAAAATGGAGACATAGATATTTGTAAAGTACATACGGACCTGAATTTAGCAGATCCGTTGACTAAACCTCTCCCTAGAGCAAAACATGATCAACACCAGGACGCAATGGGTGTTCGATTCATCACAATGTAACTAGATTATTGACTCTAGTGCAAGTGGGAGACTGTTGGAAATATGCCCTAGAGGCAATAATAAATGGTTGTTATTATATTTCTTTGTTCATGATAATTGTCTATTGTACATGCTATAATTCTCTTATCAGGAAATCGTAATACATGTGTGAATACATAGACTACAACGTGTCCCTAGTAAGCCTCTAGTTGACTAGCTCGTTGATCAACAGATAGTCATGGTTTCCTGACTATCGACATTGGATGTCATTGATAACGAGATAACATCATTAGGAGAATGATGTGATGGACAAGACCCAATCCTAAGCATAGCTCAAAGATCGTGTAGTTCGTTTGCTAGAGCTTTTCCAATGTCAAGTACCTTTTCCTTAGACCATGAGATCATGCAACTCCCGGATACCGTAGGAGTGCTTTGGGTGTGCCAAACGTCACAACGTAACTGGGTGACTATAAAGGTACACTACGGGTATCTCTGAAAGTGTCTGTTGAGTTGGCACGGATCGAGACTGGGATTTGTCACTCCGTATGACGGAGAGGTATCTCTGGGCCCACTCGGTAGTGCATCATCATAATGAGCTCAATGTGACTAAGGAGTTAGTCACGGGATCATGCATTGCGGTACGAGTAAAGAGACTTGCCGGTAACGAGATTGAACAAGGTATTGGAATACCGACGATCGAATCTCGGGCAAGTAACATACCTATTGACAAAGGGAGTAGTATACGGGATTGATTGAATCCTCGACATCATGGTTCATCCGATGAAATCATCGTGGAACATGTGGGAGCCAACATGGGTATCCAGATCCTGTTGTTGGTTATTGACCGGAGAGGCGTCTCGGTCATGTCTGCATGTCTCCCAAACCCGTAGGGTCTACACACTTAAGGTTCGGTAACGCTAGGGTTGTAGAGATATGAGTATGCGGAAACCCGAAAGTTGTTCAGAGTCCCGGATGAGATCACGGACGTCACGAGGAGTTCCGGAATGGTCCGGAGGTGAAGAATTATATATAGGAAGTGCAGTTTCGGCCACTGGGAAAGTTTCGGGGGTTATCGGTATTGTACCGGGACCACCGGAATGGTCCCGGGGGTCCACCGGGTGGGGCCACCAATCCCGGAGGGCCCCATGGGCTGAAGTGGGAAGGGAACCAGCCCTTAGTGGGATGGGGCGCCCCCCATGGGCCTCCCCCCTGCGCCTAGGGTTGGAAACCCTAGGGTGGGGGGCGCCCCACTTGACTTGGGGGGGAAGCCCCCCCCCCCTTGGCCGCCGCCCCCCCCATAGATGGGTTCTTGGCCGGCGCCCCCCCCTCCCAGGGGGCCTATATAAAGGGGGGGAGGGAGGGCAGCAACATGACAGCCTTTGGTGCCTCCCTCCTCCCCTGCAACACCTCTCCCTCTCGCAGAAGCTCGGCGAAGCCCTGCCGAGATCCCGCTACATCCACTACCACGCCGTCGTGCTGCTGGATCAACATCAACCTCTCCTTCCCCCTTGCTGGATCAAGAAGGAGGAGACGTCGCTGCTCCGTACGTGTGTTGAACGCGGAGGTACCGTCCGTTCGGCACTCGGTCATCGGTGATTTGGATCACGGCGAGTACGACTCCATCAACCTCATTCATTGGAACGCTTCCGCTCGCGATCTACAAGGGTATGTAGATGCACTCCTTTCCCCTCGTTGCTAGCATACTCCATAGATGGATCTTGGTGATGCGTAGGAAATTTTAAAATTCTGCTACGATCCCCAACAAGAGTCATCTAGATTAGTGTCAAAACTTGCATCGACGTAACCCTTTACGACGAACCTTTTGTCACTTCCATAATCGAGAAACATATCCTTATTCCACTAAGGATAATTTTGACCGCTGTCCAGTGATCTACTCCTAGATCACTATTGTACTCCCTTGCCAAAATTAGTGTAGGGTATACAATAGATCTGGTACATAGCATGGCATACTTTATAGAACCTATGGCCAAGGCATAGGGAATGACTTTCATTCTCTTTCTATCTTCTGCCGTGGTTGGGCTTTGAGTCTTACTCTATTTCACACCTTGTAACACAGGCAAGAACTCTTTCTTTGACTGTTCTATTTTGAACTACTTCAAAATCTTGTTAAGGTATGTAATTGAAAAAACTTATCAAGCCTCTTGATCTATCTCTATAGATCTTGATGCTCAATATGTAAGCAGCTTCACCGAGGTCTTTCTTTGAAAAACTCCTTTCAAACACTCCTTTATGCTTTGCAGAATAATTCTACATTATTTGCGATCAACAGTATGTCATTCACATATACTTATCAGAAATGTTGTAGTGCTCCCACTCACTTTCTTGTAAATACAGGCTTCACCGCAAGTCTGTATAAAACTATATCATTTGATCAACTTATCAAAGCGTATATTCCAACTCCGAGATGCTTGCACCAGTCCATAGATGGATCGCTGGAGCTTGCATATTTTGTTAGCACTTTTAGTATTTGACAAAACCTCCTGGTTGCATCATATACAACTCTTCTTTAATAAATCCATTAAGGAATGCAGTTTTGTTTATCCTTTTGCCATATTTCATAAAATGTGGCAATTGCTAACATGATTAAGACAGACTTAAGCATAGATACGAGTGAGAAACTCTCATCGTAGTCAACACCTTGAACTTGTCGAAAACCTTTTTGCGACAATTCTAGCTTTGTAGACAGTAACACTACTATCACTGTCTGTCTTCCTCTTGAAGATCCATTTAATCTCAATGGCTCACCGATCATTGGGCAAGTCAATCAAAGTCCATACTTTGTTCTCATATATGGATCTCATCTCAGATTTCATGGCCTCAAGCCATTTCGCGGAATCTGGGCTCATCATCGCTTCCTCATAGTTCGTAGGTTCGTCATGGTCAAATAACATGACCTCCAGAACAGGATTACCGTACCACTCTGGTGTGGATCTCACTTTGGTTTACCTACGTGGTTTGGTAGTAACTTGATCTGAAGTTACATGATCATCATCATTAACTTCCTCACTAATTGGTATAGGAGTCACAGGAACAGATTTCTGTGATGAACTACTTTCCAATAAGGGAGCAGGTACAGTTAGCTCATCAAGTTCTACTTTCCTCCCACTCACTTCTTTCGAGAGAAAACTCCTTCTCTAGAAAGGATCCATTCTTAGCAACGAATGTCTTGCCTTCGGATCTGTGATAGAATGTGTACCCAACTGTCTCCTTTGGGTATCCTATGAAGACACATTTCTCCGATTTGGGCTTGAGCTTATCAGGATGAAACCTTTTCACATAAGCATCGCAACCCCAAATTTTAAGAAACGACAACTTTAGTTTCTTTCCAAACCACAGTTCATAAGATGTCGTCTCAACGGATTTAGATGGTACCCTATTTAACGTGAATGCAGCTGTCTCTAATGCATAACCTCAAAACGATAGTGGTAGATCGGTAAGAGACATCATATATTGCACCATATCTAATAAAGTACGGTTACGATGTTCGGACACACCATTACACCGTGGTGTTCCAGGTGGCATGAGTAGTGAAACTATTTCACATTGTTTTAACTGAAGGCCAAACTCGTAACTCAAATACTCTTCTCCACGATAAGATCGTAGAAACTTTATTTTCTTGTTACGATGATTTTCCGCTTCACTCTGAAATTATATGAACTTTTCAAATGTTTCAGACTTCTGTTTCATTAAGTAGATATACCCATATCTGCTCAAATCATCTGTGAAGGTCAGAAAATAATGATACCTGCTACGAGCCTCAATATTCATCGGACCACATATATCTGTATGTATGATTTCCAACAAATCTGTTGCTCTCTCCATAGTTCCGGAGAACGGCGTTTTAGTCATCTTGCCCATGAGGCACGGTTCGAAAGCATCAAGTGATTCATAATCAAATGATTCCAAAATCCCATCAGTATGAAGTTTCTTCATGCGCTTTACACCAATATGACCTAAACGGCAGTGCCACAAATAAGTTGCACTATCATTATTAACTTTGCATCTTTTGGCTTCATTATTATGGATATGTGTATCTCTCAGGACCGGATTTTCGGGATATCAATTTCCCAGAAAATGGCCCTTGTGCTCACCAGCCCCAGGATTACTGTTAGCTGATGAGGCACCAACTTGATACAGAAAATCCAAGCAAAGTGCAAGATATGTAGTACAAGACCATTGTGGCCTATGAGTACAACAATTGGTTTTTAGTGGTTGGTGGCGGAAGCGGGTTGTTGTTCATCTGCGTCTATGGGACTCCATTTCCCACAGGAACAGCTGACCAGGATAACTCCTATCTTCGCAAGGCTGCTATCATCATTGCGTAGGTTCCGGGGCTGTCATCGCAACGCTCCTCACCATGCAAGAAATCTGGCCAAGACAATAGCCAGGGACAAGCCAGTGAGTATTTTTGAATGTACTCGCAAACATTATGAACACGGGTATAATATAACAAGGGATAATCATGCTCCGAAATATTCTATGATCATAACGTCAGTCACAAAATAAACAAAATCCATGATGCACGCATGCAGGTTGTTCATATAAAAGATGAATATGCAATACGGGAGTAGAAATAGAATGCACCGATCGGGTGTCTGAAGCGACGCCTCGAAAGGATAATAATATAAATCATGCCTCAGTCGGGCGTCTGAGCGACACCACATAAAGGGCTTATGAATAAAAGAAATAACAAGCATGCCACAGTCGAGCGTCTATGCGACACCACATAAAGGGCTTATAAATAATTTAAATAACAAGCATGCCACAGTCGGGCGTCTGAGCGACACCACATAAAGGGCTTATAAATAATTTAAATAACAAGCATGCCACAGTCGGGCGTCTGAGCGACACCACATAAAGGTCTTATATAAGAATAATCACAGTCAATATCCAGGACGTAGAACCGTCCCAGGGATACTCAATAATTCAAACAATGTAAATGTTTAGTCCACAATAATCATCATCATCATATGTCACAGGCCATAATCAATGTTCTGGTTTAGCAGTTTTTTTTCTCCGAAGACTGATACTAAGACCGACACTTGACCCATCCCAGACTGTAGTCCTTTCCCATGGACCCAGCTATTCGAATAGATTTAACCCCTGCAGAGGGTGTACTCTTTACCCACGAGTAACGGATTCCTTTAGTGCATCAGGACTAATTCCATTTACGGTCTTTTAATTGAAAACACACCTGACCCGCACACACCAGCTTAACTTACCGGTGTCTGGAATCACCCACAACACCTGCCAAGCAAAACTCTAAGTGGGTAGGCTACAACCTGGACTTAGCATGGGATCACAAAATTTATAACGCGCGCTACTAAGGGGTGCCCCCCTCTCGGTCCCAACCGGAAACACCCATGCCCCCGGACCAGGTGGCATGCCTACCGAAGGCCTCCGGTATCTTCCACCATGACCTCTCTGTACGGTGTGTGCTAGGAGGGGGTTGACAACTTACTTAACCGTACAAGTATGGGGGTTACTGGAGCAAGACTCGATCTATGGCCGACTCTGGAGGTTCAAGTATTCCCTGTATGATTAGCATAACAAATATATTTCCATTAACAGATAGAATCACCACTCATCATACCTCATCATGCCATACCGGACACACTCGTCTCGACGAGGAACTAGGGACAAGCTCATGTCTACCCAAGACAGAGACTTTCCCGGCTTCCTTCCGGTAGGCATGAAAGGCATACGAAGATGATTACTATCACAAGCATATCCATTTCTAACATCAAAGAATCTTCATTATGCACTCATGCGTATGATCGTATCGTCACATAAAATAACGAATGCTTCGTGTCAAGGTGGTGTTGTAACCGTATCAAACAACACACAAAAATATTATGTCAGGGTTCAGAATGCTTGCCTTCAAGTTGTGGAGAGGCAGGGTGCAACCCAAAACCTTTTTTGAAAGTTTTCTTCTTTCTCCAAAATCCTATTTGGAGGAAATTTAAATTAACACATAATTTTAAAATAGTACAAAAAAGGTGTCTGGAAAATTCTCCAATAAATATGAAAATAAACTAGACAGGATTTGACAAACAACAGAAAAAGAATCAAATCAATTGGACTTATATTAAAAAAGTTATAGCCAGTCAAAGTTTAGTCAAAGTTCTGTTTTTTTTTAAATCAGAAAAAGAAGATGGTTCGGGGGCTTACGCTTTCCCCTAGCGAAGGCGTAATAGGTGGAATGCGTTTCCACTTAAGCCAGCATGGGTCGACTCGTGAGTCACTGACAGTGGGTCCCTTGGGCCCACTGGTCAGGTTTGACCAGTCGCCCGCGCCTCCTTCTCCTCTGGCCGAGCGGTGGCGGGGCTCCGGCGATCGCCGTCGACGAACAGCGGCTCCCCGCGGGATTCTGAGGGTGGGGATGGATCCGCTGGTCCAAGGGGGTCCTCCTAGTGGTTGATAGGCTGGCGGGGGTGGAGGGGGTCACCGGCGGCGAGCTCCGCGGCTGACGGTGGTTTCGGGAGCAATTGGGGGCTTGGGCTACGGTGGCTCCCGGTCGAGGCTTAGGTGTTGGGTGGCTCCGCACGGTCGAGGGGAGTCGGACGATGGCGTCGGAAGGACTAGGGAGGCCCTGCTCGTGACGGACGGAACCGGGGTGTGGCGGCGGCCGAACTGGCCGGAGACGAGGAAGAAGGCCTCCCTCCGTCGATTGTTGGCTATGGGAGCACTAGGGAGATGGCCTGAGGTCGCCTGAGGGTCTGGATGAGCTCGGGGGCTCCTTGTATAGGCGGTCGAGGTCGGTTCCCGCGGCTACGGATAATAACGCCGGCAAACCGCCGTTCTGTAGCTGCAGGGCGATGTGGCGGCGACGAGCGCTTGCGGACGAGCTTGTGGATGAGTTCGGACTGCTCCAGAGGGCAGCTGGCGCACGCGTGTGGCTCGGGCGGCGCCATCCAGGGCAGGAGCCCACTGTGGCCGGCCGCTAGCCGCCATGGCTGACCTGACGGCGGTGATGTGGGGCTCCAGGGGCGGCCTGGAGCGTTCTGGTGAGTGGATGAGGACGGGCATGGCTCTGCAGGTGAGCAATGGCCAGGGGCCAGACGCGGCGACCCGTGCGCACGCACGTGCAAAACGCGCGCTCTGGGCGCGCCCAGCGCACGCACGCTACGTGCTCGACGCAATGCCAGGGCGTGCTAGAGGATTAGGATGAGGCTGGGGATTAGCAGGCCTGGGTTATTGGTGGCTAGGAGACTAGTGGACATGCTGGTTTGTCCAGAGGGGCAAGATCATAGTGCAAACATAAAACTATGCCAAAGTTGTCCATGAACACAAGGTGCTCGACAGAATGCCATGGGCATCTAGGCAACTCTTGGGGTGGCCAAAAACTCCAGATCATTGTCTCTTTGGATGATAAAGAGGGTGGCAAGGTTAGTTTGTCAAAAACAAAAACTTGTTAGTGCAAGTTTTTGAGAAAACCAATTCTGGAAAGAAAGTAAAGGGCATATTTTCATGGACCAAAAATACTCCAATGGGTCCATTCTCCTGGATTTAAGGGTTTGGTAGGGAGGACTACAAGCAGGAAAAAGAATCAAGGGTAAAAGGGCAAGTTAAAATATGGTTGCGGTAGAAAATACCAAACTGAGCCAGAGAGCAAAAGAGGATGTTTTGCTCAAACTTTTCAAAGAACACTCATGGGTTTTTGCATAAAGTTGAATTATATGCATCTACTGACATCTCCAAACACTTGGAAGAATTTGTAAAGAAATATTTAAATAGGTTGTAGAGCAAAATTACCAACTGGACCAGATTTGAAAATTTGGTGTAGAGCTCAAAACTTCCATTGACTAAAAGATATTTTTGCACAAAAGTGATGTGGGAACATCACATGGCATCCCCAAATTTTGGTGAGAATTTTAAAGGATTTTCTGAAAGGGTTGTAGTGCAAATAGAGCTCTGAAACTTATGAAAATCATTTGTAAAAGAATAAAGCTCAGGAAAAACAATTATGCAAATAAATCCACTGATAAAAGAAATGTTTTCTTGAGAGGGTATATAAGTCCAATAATATTTTTTTGGAAGGTTTTCACTTGGGGTAAAAATTCCACAATATCAAAGAAAAGAGAGGTTCTGCAAGCAAAAGATAAATCCAGAAAATAAAATTTTTATTTCCTGGCAAAATTCTAATTAATAAAACAAGGTCAAAATTTTGGGGTGTTACAACACTACCCCCCTTAAGAAAAATCTCGTCCTCGAGATTTGCTGAAAGCTGTTTTGAACAAACATTGCTCTTACAAAAAAAGCATCCTACTTATGCAATAAAATGTGTCTATAGTGAGAGGGCAATAAGTGGTGTAAAACTACAGTGGTATACTGGCGTTGCGTGGAAAAATCCATGGTTGGGGAAAACGAGATATTTCTACGTTGGATACAGTAAATCTAGAATAAAATTCTAAATTACTAAAATACGCTGGTCGTACCCGAGAGAACAGTGCTCTCTCTGGCTGACAGGTGGACCCGGGGCCCACTGTCAGTCTCTTCTTCTACCTCTGGCCCTCTCTTCTTTCTCTCTCTCGCGTGCTTTCCCGCGCTTTCTCCACCGGCGACGTCTAGCGCGTAGGGCATCTAGGCCGTACTGCGGTAGTGCGCGGCGTGCTAGCTGCCGGTGCAGCGTGCACTCACCTCGTGGGCCAGTGCACTGTCGGCACTGCTCGCGGATTCGCCTCCGAACACCGGCGATCGAGCGACGAGAGGCGCTGGTGGACCTCGCCCACCGTACACCGATCTCGAGCTATAAAATGATCGCGGTGCTCCTTTCTTCTTCCTCACACCTGGTCTCACTTCTCCTTCTCCTTCATTCTCCTCCATTTCTGTTTGCAGGAGCTCGAGACGAGGCTCTAATGGCGGAGGTGATGCCAGACTGGTACGTGGTCCTGATGTGCGGAGGGTTGGCGGCGTTGCTGGGGTTCTCCGTGCTCCTGTGCGCGATGATCCTTGATGATCGTCGTGATGCTGCCGCTCGAGTGTTGGCTCTCCGTGGCGGCGGTGATCACGAGGATTAAGTGCGGCATCGAGTGCTAACTGCTGTCAGTGTGCTGGAGGCCACTTGCACCCGAATAAATTACTCACAAATCTCTCCTACTGAGACTGTGGTGTGCTCGGGTGTGATCAGTTAGGTGCAAAATGTGCACGATGATTTGTAATTAGTGCACGTGGTCGAGTGGTTGTGGTTGTGAGTCTGCTGTTATGGTGCTGCATGAATAAAAATCTATGTCGTGAAGAGGTATACGCTGCAGCAACTCAGGGAAAGCCTCACTTCAGAATTTATCGCGAGTGAAAATTAGTTAAATCAAAATTAACAGCAGTAAAACTGCTCACATAATTGAAACCAAATATTTGATCCGTCGCACAAATCTAGGATACCACGCACAAGTTGAAAAATATAAATAAATGCTGGGATAATAAACATAGCGGTGACGTTTACAATGAAAACGGTAAATGGACAGGGTCCTGAGAAAACGTCTCTGGTACTGGGGCTCACTCCTCTTCTATCGGGGAGGCGGATTGACTAGCCGATGAATGCGTCTCTCCTGGTCGGGTCTCAGTGGTCTGCCAATAGCGATCTGAGGATGTAAATCAGCGAGGCTCTGGAGATAACCCATTACCCGCTGAGTCAAACGCTCTTGAGCGATAACATACTGGGAAAGGTTGGCCAGTACCGGGTCTCTCTCAATTCGTCCACCGGGAAAAGATGCTACTTCTCCGGGTGCCGCACGGCTCGGGTAATAATAATACCCTCGTTCGCTGGCGTAGGGTACCACGAATCGAAGACGAGCAAGCGCTTCGTACGCAGCAGCTTCTATGGCCATTTGCGGAGTCAGCATGGATTTCTCCACGAAGAAGACTTCCGTTGGGTCTTGGTTTGGGTTTACATGAGGGATGTGCACCACTGCCCAATATTTCAAGGTGGATGGGGTGATCCTTGATTTGAGCAACTCGTACTGGGGGTGGATGGATAGCACTCATGGTACTGCAGGTAAAGGCCCACAATATTTTAACAAAACTACCCGGGGTTGCATCTGGAGTTCTCAGATAAATACTGGGGGTCGGCATGGCAAAGAAATGGCTGTGAGTGTTGTGCACAAGGCGAGGGGTACTCGGCAAGGTCACGAGGTGGCCTTTTATATAGCATTGGGGCTAGGTTATTTACCATGGTGAAGGGTAACTAGTTTGTCGGTTCTGCTCTTGGGGTCGGGGTCAATGCCACAGATACACATATCGCATAAATGTGACGCATTGCTGTGGGTGTCATCGGGGCGGTTCTGGTAGCCGCGCCCGGAATTTAAAAATGCAACTGTACGCTGACGTACTTATGCATGGCTACTATTCAAAAATAGGGACGCACAAGCAGACATCATTTAATTATGGTGATACAGGATCACACAATTACAAGGCGTAGAAATACCAAGGCTCGGTACTACTCGACCGACTTAGTCAACTTCGTTCATATCTAGGCGGGCATGCCTTGTGGACGTCGAGGCTTCTCCACGGGTTTCACCGTCGGGATTAGCTGGATGAGGTTGAGGGGCTGCAGGGTCGGGGTAGCGACGATGACCATCGCGGGGGTTGTTGGCCACAATCCCGTTGGAGCGTGTTCCCAAAAGGCGACGAAGCACTTCTGGGGACACCAAAGCATTTTGGTCGATGGCTGGGGAAGAACTCAAGGACTCGATTGGCTGTCCGAATAGCACGACTGGGTTGTCGGCTTCGGGCACATCTTCTCCTCTTGCCGGGGCTCGGCGACCCAGTTCTCCACGAGCTGCGATCAGATCAAGGGTGATCTGATCGAACAGTTCCTCTAGTGCACTTACATAGCGCACCAGATGCAACAATGCAGGATCTGTCTCGTGATCTCCGTTGGCAACCTGGGGTGGCCTACCATACCCGTCACGGCTAGGGTAGTAGTAGAACGAGCGACAGTTAACTCTGGGCGACAAGTGTCGGAGTTGAACTATAGCCTCTCGAGCTGCTAGCTGGATGGCTTGTGGCTCAAAGGAAAGTTGTCCTTCCAGTGAACCTATAGGGGCGTTCTGGCGATAGACCCCTACCATAGATGTGTACAGTGGCCCAGAATTGACGGCTCTCACCGCTCATGGGTCCTTGGTACACAACATATTTTGGGGGCTCTTCTAATGCATAGGCACGGCGGGTGAGGTTTGCGAGCACGGTCACAAAACCTCCAAGGTTGGTGGCTGTGGTCTCATTGTGCACAATAGGGCCAGGCATTATGCCTCGAGTTGGGGGAAGAGGCTGTGCTGTGCTGTGTTGAGGCTAGCGTGCCCTTTTTATAAAAAAGGGGACAGAGTCTTCCTTCGCACGCTTGCGAATGAGACAAATTAGGTGTCGGTAACTGGCGCGTGATCGACAGGCTAGGCTGATAGGTTGGGCACCGACTGCCAAAAGCGTCGGGGTCACTATGTGGCTATCTTACACGAGAAGCTTGGCCGGGGTTGGGTTATGGTCTGGTGGATTGGTTAACCTAGGTTTATTGACCTGGCTAAGATAGGATTAGCCAATGGTCAGCCTGGCTCTGATACCAAGTTTGTCAGGACCAGATTTTCGAAATATCAAATTCCCAAAAAATGGCCCTTGTGCTCACCAGCCAAAGGATTACTGTTAGCTGATGAGGCACCAACTTGATACAGAAAATCCAAGCAAAGTACAAGATATGTAGTACAGACCATTGTGGCCTATGAGTACAACAATTGGTCTTTAGTGGTTGGTGGCGGAAGCGGTTTGTTGTTCATCTGCGTCTATGGGACTCCATTTCCCACAGGAACAGCTGACCAGGATAACTCCTATCTTCGCGAGGCTGCTATCATCATTGCGTAGGTTCCGGGGCTGTCATCGCAACGCTCCTCTCCATGCAAGAAATCTGGCCAAGACAATAGCCAGGGACAAGCCAGTGAGTACTTTTGAATGTACTCGCAAACATTATGAACACGGGTATAATATAACAAGGGATAATCATGCTCCGAAATATTCTATGATCATAACATCAGTCACGAAATAAACAAAATCCATGATGCACGCATGCAGGTTGTTCATATAAAACATGAATATGCAATACGGGAGCAGAAATAGAATGCACCGATCGGGTGTCTGAAGCGACGCCTCGAAAGGATAATAATATAAATCATGCCTCAGTCGGGCGTCTGAGCGACACCACATAAAGGGCTTATGAATAAAAGAAATAACAAGCATGCCACAGTCGGGCGTCTATGCGACACCACATATAGGGCTTATAAATAATTTAAATAACAAGCATGCCACAGTCGGGCGTCTGAGCGACACCACATAAAGGGCTTATAAATAATTTAAATAACAAGCATGCCATAGTCGGGCGTCTGAGCGACACCACATAAATGGCCATAATCAATGTTCTGGTTTAGTAGTTTTTTTTCTCCGAATACTGACACTAAGACCGACACTTGACCCATCCCAGACTGTAGTCCTTTCCCATGGACCCGGCTATTCGAATAGATTTAACCTCTGCAGAGGGTGTACTCTTTACCCACGGGTAATGGATTCCTTTAGTCCATCGGGACTAATTCCATTTACGGTCTTTTAATTGAAAACACACCTGACCCGCACACACCAACTTAACTTACCGGTGTCTGGAATCACCCACAACACCTGCCAAGCAAAACTCTAAGTGGGGAGGCTACAACCTCGACTTAGCATGGGATCACAAAATTTATAACGCGCGCTACTAAGGGGTGCCCCCCTCTCGGTCCCAACCGGAAACACCCATGCCCCCGGACCAGGTGGCATGCCTACCGGAGGCCTCCGGTATCTTCCACCATGGCCTCTCTGTACGGTGTGTGCTAGGAGGGGGTTGAGAACTTACTGAACCGTACCCTACCTGCGGCAGGGACAAGTAGTAGTACGAAACAAGTATGGGGGTTACTGGAACAAGACTCGATCTACGGCCGACTCAGGAGGTTCAAGTATTCCCGGTATGATTAGCATAACAAATATATTTCCTTTAACAGATAGAATCACCACTCATCATACCTCATCATACCATATCGGACACACTCGTCTCGACGAGGAACTAGGGACAAGCTCATGTCTACCCAAGACAGAGACTTTCCCGGCTTCCTTCCGGTAGGCATGAAAGGCATAAGAAGATGATTACTATCACAAGCATATCCATTTCTAACAGCAAATAATCTTCATTATGCACTCATGCGTATGATCGTATCGTCACATAAAATAACGAATGCTCCGTGTGAAGGTGGTGTTGTAACCGTATCAAACAACACACAAAAATATTGTGCTAGGGTTCAGAATGCTTGCCTTCAAGTTGTGGAGAGGCAGGGTGCATCCCAAAAACTTTTTTGAAAGTTTTCTTCTTTCTCCAAAATCCTATTTAGAGGAAATTTAAATTAACACATAATTTTGAAACAGTACAAAAAAGTTGTCTGGAAAATTCTCAAATAAATATGAAAATAAACTAGACAGGATTTGAGAAACAATAGAAAAAGAATCAAATCAATTGGACTTATATTTAAAAAGTTATAGCCAGTCAAAGTTTAGTCAAAGTTCTGATTTTTTTTTAAAATCAGAAACAGAAAACGGTTCGGGGGCTTACGCTTTCCCCTAGCGAAGGCGTATTCGGTGGAATGCGTTTCCACTTAAGCCAGCATGGGTCGACTCGTGGGTCACTGACAGTGGGTCCCTTGGGCCCACTGGTCAGGTTTGACCAGTCGCCCGCGCCTCCTTCTCCTCTGGCCGAGCGGTGGCGGGGCTCCGGCGATCGCCGTCGACGAACGGCGGCTCCCCGCGGGATTCTGAGGGTGGGGATGGATCCGCTGGTCCAGGGCGGTCCTCCCAGTGGTTGATAGGCTGGCGGGGGTGGAGGGGGGTCACCGGCGGCGAGCTCCGCGGCGGACGGTGGTTTCGGGAGCAATTGGGGGCTTGGGCTACGGTGGCTCCCGGTCGAGGCTGAGGTGTTGGGTGGCTCCGCACGGTCGAGGGGAGTCGGACGGTGGCGTCGGAAGGACTAGGGAGGCCCTGCTCGTGACGGATGGAACTGGGGTGTGGCGGCTGCCGAACTGGCCGGAGACGAGGAAGAAGGCCTCCCTCCGTCGATTGTTGGCTATGGGACCACTAGGGAGATGGCCTGAGGTAGCCTGAGGGTCTGGATGAGCTTGGGGGCTCCTTGTATAGGCGGTCGAGGTCGGTTCCCGCGGCTACGGATAAGAACGCCGGCGAACCGCCGTTCTGTAGCTGCAGGGCGATGTGGGGGCGACGAGCGCTTGCGGACGAGCTTGTGGATGAGTTCGGACTGCTCCAGAGGGCAGCTGGCGCACGCGTGTGGCTCGGGCGGCGCCGTCCAGGGCAGGAGCCCACTGTGGCCGGCCGCTAGCCGCCGTGGCCGACCTGACGGTGGTGCTGTGGGGCTCCAGGGGCGGCCTGGAGCGTTCTGGTGAGTGGATGAGGACGGGCATGGCTTTGCAGGTGAGCAAAGGCTAGGGGCCAGACGCGGCGACCCGTGCGCACGCACGTGCAAAATGCGCGCTCTGGGCGCGCCCAGCGCACGCACGCTACGTGCTCGACGCAATGCCAGGGCGTGCTAGAGGATTAGGATGAAGCTGGGGATTAGCAGGCCTGGGTTAGTGGTGGCTAGGAGACTAGTGGACATGCTGGTTTGTCCAGAGGGGCAAGATCATAGTGCAAACATAAAACTATGCCAATACTGTCCATGAACACAAGGTGCTCGACAGAATGCCATGGGCATCTAGGCAACTCTTGGGGTGGCCAAAAACTCCAGATCATAGTCTCTTTGGATGATAAAGAGGGTGGCAAGGTTAGTTTGTCAAAATCAAAAACTTGTTAGTGCAAGTTGTTGAGAAAACCAATTCTGGACAGAAAGTAAAGCGCATATTTTCATGGACCAAAAATACTCCAATGGGTCCATTCTCCTGGATTTGAGGGTTTGGTAGGGAGGAATACAAGCAAGAAAAAGAATCAAGGGTAAAAAGGCAAGTTAAAATATGGTTGCGGTAGAAAATACCAAACTGAGCCAGTGAGCAAAAGAGGATGTTTTGCTCAAATTTTTCAAAGAACACTCATGGGTTTTTGCATAAAGTTGAATTATATGCATCTACTGACATCTCCAAACACTTGGAAGAATTTTTAAAGAAATATTTAAATAGGTTGTAGAGCAAAATTACCAACTGGACCATATTTGAAAATTTGGTGTAGAGCTCAAAACCTCCATTGACTAAAAGATATTTTTGCACAAAAGTGATGTGGGAACATCACATGGCATCCCCAAATTTTGGTGAGAATTTTAAAGGATTTTCTGAAAGGGTTGTAGTGCAAATAGAGCTCTGAAACTTATGAAAATCATTTGTAAAAGAATAAAGCTTAGGAAAAACAATCATGCAAATAAATCCACTGATAAAAGAAATGTTTTTTTGAGAGGGTATATAAATCCAATAATATTTTTTTGGAAAGTTTTCACTTGGGGTAAAAATTCCACAATATCAAAGAAAAGAGAGGTTCTGCAATCAAAAGATAAACCCAGAAAATAAAAAATTTATTTCCTGGCAAAATTCTAATTAATAAAACAAGGTCAAAATTTTGGGGTGTTACAGTATCACTACGATTGAGTCCAACAAACCATTTTATTGGGTGTATGACCATAGAAGGTTTTATTCATGTAAACAGAACAACAATTATTCTCTAATTTAAATGAATAACCGTATTGCAACAAACATGATCAAATCATATTCATGCTCAACGCAAACACCAAATAACACTTATTTAGTTTCAACACTAATCCCGAAAGTATAGGGAGTGTGTGATGATGATCATATCAATCTTGGAACTACTTCCAACACACATCGTCACCTCTCCTTTTACTAGTCTCTGTTTATTCTGCAACTCCCGTTTCGAGTTACTACTCTTAGCAACTGAACCAGTATCAAATACCGAGGGGTTGCTATAAACACTAGTAAAGTACACATCAATAACATGTATATCCAATATACCTTTGTTCACTTTGCCATCCTTCTTATCCACCAAATAGTTGGGGTAGTTCCGCTTCCAGTGACCAGTCCCTTTGCAGTAGAAGCACTTAGTCTCAGGCTTAGGACCAGACTTAGGCTTCTTCACTTGAGCAGCAACTTGCTTGCCGTTCTTCTTGAAGTTCCCCTTGTTCCCTTTGCCCTTTTCTTGAAACTAGTCGTCTCGTCAACCATCAACACTTGATGTTTTTCTTGATTTCTACCTTCGTCGATTTCAGCATCACGAAGAGCTCGGGAATTACTTTCGTCATCCCTTGCATACTATAGTTCATCACGAAGTTCTACTAACTTGGTGATGGTGACTAGAGAATTCTGTCAATCACTATTTTATCTGGAAGATTAACTCCCACTTGATTCAAGCGATTGTAGTCCCCAGACAATCTGAGCACATGCTCACTGCTTGAGCTATTCTCCTCCATCTTTTAGCTATAGATCTTGTTGGAGACTTCATATCTCTCAACTTGGGTATTTGCTTGAAATATTAACTTCAACTCCTGGAACATCTCATATGGTCCATGACGTTCAAAACGTCTTTGAAGTCCCGATTCTAAGCCGTTAAGCATGGTGCACTAAACTATCAAGTAGTCATCATATTGAGCTAGCCAAACGTTCATAACGTCTTCATCTGCTCCTGCAATAGGTCTGTCACCTAACGGTGCATCAAGGACATAATTTTTCTGTGCAGCAATGAGGATAATCCTCAGATCACGGATCCAATCCGCATCTTTGCTACTAACATCTTTCAACATAATTTTTCTCTAGGAACATATCAAAAATAAACACAGGGAAGCAACAACGCGAGCTATTGATCTACAACATAATTTGCAAAATACTATCAGGACTAAGTTCATGATAAATTTAAGTTCAATTAATCATATTACTTAAGAACTCCCACTTAGATAGACATCCCTCTAATCCTCTAAGTGATTACGTGATCCATATCAACTAAACCATGTCCGATCATCACGTGAGATGGAGTAGTTTCAATGGTGAACATCACTATGTTGATCATATCTACTATATGATTCACGCTCGACCTTTCGGTCTCCGTGTTCCGAGGCCATATCTGCATATGCTAGGCTCGTCAAGTTTAACCTGAGTATTCTGCGTGTGCAACTGTTTTGCACCCGTTGTATTTGAACGTAGAGCCTATCACACCCGATCATCACGTGGTGTCTCAGCACGAAGAACTTTCGCAACGGTGCATACTCAGGGAGAACACTTTTATCTTGAAATTTTAGTGAGAGATCATCTTATAATGCTACCGTCAATCAAAGCAAGATAAGGTGCATAAAAGATAAACATCACATGCAATCAATATAAGTGATATGATATGGCCATCATCATCTTGTGCTTGTGATCTCCATCTCCGAAGCACCGTCATGATCACCATCGTCACCGACGCGACACCTTGATCTCCATCGTAGCATCGTTGTCGTCTCGCCAACTATTGCTTTTACGACTATCGCTACCGCTTAGTGATAAAGTAAAACAATTACATGGCGATTGCATTTCATACAATAAAGCGACAACCATATGGCTCCTGCCAGTTGCCGATAACTTGGTTACAAAACATGATCATCTCATACAATAAAATATAGCATCATGTCTTGACCATATCACATCACAACATGCCATACAAAAACAAGTTAGACGTCCTCTACTTTGTTGTTGCAAGTTTTACGTGGCTGCTACGGGCATACCAAGAACCGTTCTTACCTACGCATCAAAACCACAATGATAGTTTGTCAAGTTGGTGCTGTTTTAACCTTCTCAAGGACCGGGCGTAGCCACACTCGGTTCAACTAAAGTGAGAGAGACAGACACCCGCTAGACACCTTTAAGCAACAAGTGCTCGCAACGGTGAAACCAGTCTCACGTAAGCGTACGCGTAATATCGGTCCGGGCCGCTTCATCTCACAATACCGCTGAACCAAAGTATGACATGCTGGTAAGCAGTATGACTTATATCGCCCACAACTCACTTGTGTTCTACTCGTGCATAACATCAACGCATAAAACCAGGCTCGGATGCCACTGTTGGGAAACGTAGTAATTTCAAAAAAATTCCTACGAACACGCAAGATCATGGTGATGCATAGCAACAAGAGGGGAGAGTGTTGTCCACGTACCCTCGTAGACCGATAGCGGAAGCGTTAACACAACGCGGTTGATGTAGTCGTATGTCTTCACGATCCGACCAATCAAGTACCGAACGTACGGCACCTCCGAGTTCAGCACACGTTCAGCTCGATGACGTCCCTCGAACTCCGATCCAGCCGAGTGTTGAGGGAGAGTTTTGTCAGCACGACGGCGTGGTGACGATGATGATGTTCTACCGACGCAGGGCTTCGCCTAAGCACTGCTACGATATTATCGAGGTGTAATATGGTGGAGGGGGGCACCGCACACGGCTAAGAGATCAATAGATCAACTGTTGTGTCTATGGGGTGCCCCCCTGCCCCCGTATATAAAGGAGCAAGGGGGGAGGCGGCCGGCCTAGGAGGAGGGCGCGCCAAGGGGGGAGTCCTACTCCCACCGGGAGTAGGACTCCTCCTTTCCTTGTTGGAGTAGGAAAAGGGAAGGGAGAAGGAGAAAGAAGGAAGGGGGCGCCCCCCCTCCCTGGTCCAATTCGGACTAGTCCACGGGGAGGGGTGCGGCCACCCTTTGGGGCCTTTCTCTCCTTTCCCGTATGGCCCGTTAAGGCCCCATACGAATTCCCGTAACTCTCCGGTACTCCGAAAAATACCCGAATCATTCGGAACCTTTCCGATGTCCGAATATAGTCGTCCAATATATCGATCTTTACGTCTAGCCCATTTCGAGACTCCTCGTCAAGTCCGTGATCTCATCCGGGACTCCGAACTCCTTCGGTACATCAAAAGATATAAACTCATAATATAACTGTCATCGTAACGTTAAGCGTGCGGACCCTATGGGTTCGAGAACTATGTAGACATGACCGAGACACCTCTCCGGTCAATGACCAATAGCGGAACCTGGATGCTCATATTGGCTCCCACATATTCTACGAAGATCTTTATCGGTCAAACCGCATAACAACATACGTTGTTCCCTTTGTCATCGGTATGTTTCTTGCCCGAGATTCGATCGTCGGTATCTCAATACCTAGTTCAATCTCGTTACCGGCAAGTCTCTTTACTCGTTCCGTAATACATCATCCCGCAACTAACTCATTAGTTACAATGTTTGCAAGGCTTATAGTGATGTGCATTACCGAGTGGGCCCAGAGATACCTCTTCGACAATCGGAGTGACAAATCCTAATCTCGAAATACGCCAACCCAACAAGTACCTTTGGAGACACCTGTAGAGCACCTTTATAACCACCCAGTTATGTTGTGACGTTTGGTAGCACACAAAGTGTTCCTCCGGTAAACGGGAGTTGCATAATCTCATAGTCATAGGAACATGTATAAGTCATGAAGAAAGCAATATCAACATACTAAACAATCGAGTGCTAAGCTAACGGAATGGGTCAAGTCAATCACATCATTCTCCTAATGATGTGATCTCGTTAATCAAATGACAACCCATGTCAATGGCTAGGAAACTTAACCATCTTTGATCAACGAGCTAGTCAAGTAGAGGCATACTAGTGACACTCTGCTTGTCTATGTATTGACACATGTATTATATTTCCGGTTAATACAATTCTTGTTGGGGAACGTAGTAATTTCAAAATTTTCCTACGCACACGCAAGATCCTGGTGATGCATAGCTACGAGAGGGGAGAGTGTTGTCCACGTACCCTCGTAGACCGACAGCGGAAGCGTTATCACAACGCGGTTTATGTAGTCGTACGTCTTCACGATCCGACCGATCAAGTACCGAACGTATGGCACCTCCAAGTTCTACACACATTCAGCTCGATGACGTCCCTCGAACTCCGGTCCAGCCGAGTGTTGAGGGATAGTTTCGTCAGCACGACGGCGTGGTGACGATGATGATGTTCCACCGACACAGGGCTTCGCCTAAGCTCCGCAACGGTATTATCAAGGTGTAATATGGTGGAGGGGGGCACCGCACACGGCTAAAATATCGTATATCAAGTGTGTATAGAGGTGCCCCCCTGCCCCCGTATATAAAGAGCAAGGGGGAGGCCGGCTGCCCTAGGCGCGCCAAGGAGAGAGGGGGGGGGGTCCTCCTCCTAGTAGGAGTAGGACTCCCCTTTCCTAGTCCTACTAGGAAAAGAAGGGGGAAAGGAAACAGAGGGAGAGGGAGAGGGAAAGGGGGCTGCGCCCCCCTCTCCTAGTCCAACTAGGACTCCTCCTGGGAGGGGGCGCACCACCTCCTGGCTGCTGCCCTCTCTCTCCCCTCAAGGCCCACTAAGGCCCAATACTTCCCCGGGGGGTTCCCGTAACGCTCCGACACTCCGGTTTAATCCGAAACTTCTCCGGAACACTTCTGCTGCCCGAATATAGTCGTCCAATATATCAATCTTTATGTCTCGACCATTTCGGGACTCCTCGTCATGTCCGTTATCACATCCGGGAGTTCGAACAACCTTAGGTACATCAAAACATATAAACTCATAATATAACTGTCATCGTAACTTTAAGCGTGTGGACCCTTTGGGTTCGAGAACTATGTAGACATGACCGAGACACCTCTCCAGTCAATAACCAATAGCGGGACCTGGATGCCCATATTGGGTCCCACATATTCTACGAAGATCTTTATCGGTCAGACCGCATAACAACATACGTTGTTCCCTTTGTCATCGGTATGTTACTTGCCCGAGATTCGATGGTCGGTATCTCGATACCTAGTTCGATCTTGTTACCGGCAAGTCTCTTTACTCGTTCCATAATACATCATCCCGCAACTAACACATTAGCTACAATGCTTGCAAGGCTTATAGTGATGTGCAGTACCGAGTGGGCCCAGAGATACCTCTCCGACAATCGGAGTGACAAATCCTAATCTCGAAATACGCCAACCCAACAAGTACCTTTGGAGACACCTGTAGATCACCTTTATAATCACCCATTTACGTTGTGACGTTTGGTAGCACACAAAGTGTTCCTCCGGTAAACGGGAGTTGCATAATCTCATAGTCATAGGAACATGTATAAGTCATGAAGAAAGCAATAGCAACATACTAAATGATCGGGTGCTAAGCTAACGGAATGGGTCAAGTCAATCACGTCATTCTCCTAATGAGGTGATCCCGTTAATCAAATGACAAATCATGTCTATGGCTAGGAAACATAACCATCTTTGATTAACGAGCTAGTCAAGTAGAGGCATACTAGTGACACTCTGTTTGTCTATGTATTCACACATGTATTATGTTTCTGGTTAATACAATTCTAGCATGAATAATAAACATTTATTATGATATAAGGAAATAAATAATACTTTATTATTGCCTCTAGGGCATATTTCCTTCAGTCTCCCACTTGCACTAGAGTCAATAATCTAGTTCACATCGCCATGTGATTTAACATCAATAATTCACATCACCATGTGATTTACACCCATAGTTCACATCGCTATGTGACCAACACTCGAAGGGTTTACTAGAGTCAATAATCTAGTTCACATCGCTATGTGATTAACACCCAAAGAGTACTAAGGTGTGATCATGTTTTGATTGTGAGATAATTTTAGTCAACGGGTCTGTCACATTCAGATCCGTAAGTATTTTGCAAATTTCTATGTCTATAATGCTCTGCACGGAGCTGCTCTAGCTAATTGCTCCCACTTTAAATATATATCTAGACCGGGACTTAGAGTCATCTAGATTTAGTGTCAAAACTTGCATCGACGTAACCCTTTATGACGAACCTTTTGTCACTTCCATAATCGAGAAACATATCCTTATTCCACTAAGGATAATTTTGACCGCTGTCCAGTGATCTACTCCTAGATCACTATTGTACTCCCTTGCCAAAATCAGTGTAGGGTATACAATAGATCTGGTACACAGCATGGCATACTTTATAGAACCTATGGCCAAGGCATAGGGAATGACTTCCATTCTCTTTCTATCTTTTTCCGTGGTCGGGCTTTGAGTCTTTACTCAATTTCACACCTTGTAACACAGGCAAGAACTCTTTCTTTGACTATTCTATTTTGAACTACTTCAAAATCTTGTTAAGGTATGTACTCATTGAAAAACTTATCAAGCGTCTTCCTCTATTTCTATAGATCTTGATGCTCAATATGTAAGCAGCTTCACCGAGGTCTATCTTTGAAAAACTCCTTTCAAACACTCCTTTATGCTTTGCAGAATAATTCTACATTATTTCTGATTAACAATATGTCATTCACATATACTTATCAGAAATGCTGTAGTGCTCCCACTCACTTTCTTGTAAATACAGGCTTCACCGCAAGTCTGTATAAAACTATATCCTTTGATCAACTTATCAAAGCGTATATTCCAACTCCGAGATGCTTGCACCAGTCCATAGATGGATCGCTGGAGCTTGCATATTTTGTTAGCACCTTTAGGATTGACAAAACCTTCTGGTTGCAACATATACAACTCTTCTTTAATAAATCCATTAAGGAATGCAGTTTTGTTTATCCATTTGCCATATTTCATTAAATGCGGCAATTGCTAACATGATTCAGACAGACTTAAGCATAGAAACGAGTGAGAAACTCTCATCGTAGTCAACACCTTGAACTTGTCGAAAAACCTTTTTTGCGACAATTCTAGCTTTGTAGATAGTAACACTACTATCAGCGTCCGTCTTCCTCTTGGCGATCCATTTATTCTCAATTGCTTGCCGATCATCGGGCAAGTCAACCAAAGTCCACACTTTGTTCTCATACATGGATCTCATCTCAGATTTTATGGCCTCAAGCCATTTTGCGGAATCTGGGCTCACCATCGCTTCTTCATAGTTCGTAGGTTAGTCATGGTCTAGTAACATAACGTCCAGAACAGGATTACCGTACCACTCTGGTGCGGATCTTGATCTAGTTGACCTATGAGGTTCAGTAATAACTTGATCTGAAGTTTCATGATCATTATCATTAACTTCCTCACTAATTGGTGTAGGTGTCGCAGAAACTGATTTCTGCGATGATCTACTTTCCAATAAGGGAGCAGGTACAGTTACCTCATCAAGTGCTACTTTCCTCCCACTCACATCTTTCGAGAGAAACTCCTTCTCTAGAAATGATCCATTCTTAGCAACGAATATCTTGCCTTCGGATCTGTGATAGAAGGTGTACCCAACAGTCTCCTTTGGGTATCCTATGAAGACACATTTCTCCGATTTAGGTTCGAGCTTATCAGGTTGAAGTTTCTTCACATAAGCATTGCAACCCCAAACTTTAAGATACGACAACTTTGGTTTCTTGCCAAACCATAGTTCAAAAGGCGTCGTCTCAACGGATTTCGATGGTGTCCTATTTAGAGTCAATGCAGCCGTCTCTAAAGCATAACCCCAAAACGATAGCGGTAAATCAGTAAGAGACATCATAGATCGCGTCATATCTAATAAAGTACGATTATGACGTTCGGACACACCATTACACCGTGGTGTTCCAGGTGGCGTGAGTAGTGAAACTATTTCACATTGTTTTAACTGAAGGTCAAACTCGTAACTCAAATACTCTTCTCCACGATCAGATCGTAGGAATTTTATTTTCTTGTTACGATGATTTTCAGCTTCACTCTGAAATTCTTTGAACTTTTCAAATGTTTCAGACTTATGTTTCATTAAGTAGGCATACCCATATCTGCTCAAATCATCTCTGAATGTGAGAAAATAACGATATCCGCCACGAGCCTCAATATTCATTGGACCACATACATCTGTATGTATGACTTCCAACAAATCTGTTGCTCTCTCCATAGTTCCGGAGAACGGCGTTTTAGTCATCTTGCCCATGAGGCACGGTTCGCAAGCATCAAGTGATTCCAAAATCCCATCAGTATGGAGTTTCTTCATGCGCTTTACACCAATATGACCTAAACGGCAGTGCCACAAATAAGTTGCACTATCGTTATTAACTTTGCATCTTTTGGCTTCATTATTATGAATATGTGTATTACTACGATCGAGATAACAAACTATTTTATTCGGTGTATGACCATAGTTGGTTTTATTCATGTAAAAAGAATAACAATTATTCTCTAATTTAAATGAATAACCGTATTGCAACAAACATGATCAAATCATATTCACGCTCAACGCAAACACCAAATAACACTTATTTAGTTTCAACACTAATCCCAAAAGTATAGGGAGTGTGCGATGATGATCATATCAATCTTGGAACTACTTCCAACACACATCGTCACCTCGCCTTTTACTAGTCTCTGTTTATTCTGCAACTCTCGTTTCGAGTTACTACTCTTAGCAACTGAACCAGTATCAAATACCGAGGGGTTGCTATAAACACTAGTAAAGTACACATCAATAACATGTATATCCAATATACCTTTGTTCACTTTTCCATCCTTCTTATCCACCAAATAGTTGGGGTAGTTCCGCTTCCAGTTGACCAGTCCCTTTGCAGTAGAAGCACTTAGTCTCAGGCTTAGGTACAGACTTGGGCTTTTTCACTTGAGTAGCAACTTGCTTGCCGTTCTTTTTGAAGTTCCCCTTCTTCCCTTTGCCCTTTTCTTGAAACTAGTGGTCTCGTCAACCATCAACACTTGAAGTGGTCTCGTCAACCATCAACACTTGATGTTTTTCTTGATTTCTACCTTCGTCGATTTCAGCATCACGAAGAGCTCGGGAATTACTTTCGTCATCCCTTGCATACTATAGTTCATCACGATGTTCTACTAACTTGGTGATGGTGAATAGAGAATTCTGTCAATCACTATTTTATCTGGAAGATAACCTCCCACTTGATTCAAGCGATTGTAGTACCCAGACAATCTGAGCACACGCTCACTAGTTGAGCGATTCTCCTCCATCTTTTAGCTATAGAAATTGTTGGAGACTTCATATCTCTCAACTCGGGTATTTGCTTGAAATATTAACTTCAACTCCTGGAACATCTCATATGGTCCATGACGTTCAAAATGTCTTTGAAGTCCCGATTCTAAGCCGTTAAGCATGGTGCACTAAACTATCAAGTAGTCATCATATTGAGCTAGCCAAACGCTCATAACGTCTGCATCTGCTCCTGCAATAGGTCTGTCACCTAGCGGTGCATCAAGGACATAATTTTTCTGTGCAGCAATGAGGATAATCCTCAGATCACGGATCCAATCCGCATCTTTGCTACTAACAACTTTCAACATAAATTTTTTCTCTAGGAACATATCAAAAATAAACACAGGGAAGCAACAACGAGAGCCATTGATCTACAACATAATTTGCAAAATACTATCAAGACTAAGTTCATGATAAATTCAAGTTCAATTAATCATATTACTTAAGAACTCCCACTTAGATAGATATCCCTCTAATCATCTAAGTGATTACGTGATCCAAATCAACTAAACCATGTCCGATCATCACGTGAGATGGAGTAGTTTTAATGGTGAACATCACTATGTTGATCATATCTACTATATGATTCACGCTCGACCTTTCGGTCTCCGTGTTCCGAGGCCATATCTGCATATGCTAGGCTCGTCAAGTTTAACCTGAGTATTCCGCGTGTGCAACTGTTTTGCACCCGTTGTATTTGAACGTAGAGCCTATCACACCCGATCATCACGTGGTGTCTCAGCACGAAGAACTTTCGCAACGGTGCATACTCAGGGAGAAAACTTTTATCTTGAAATTTTAGTGAGAGATCATCTTATAATGCTACCGTCAATCAAAGCAAGATAAGATGCATAAAGGATTAACATCACATGCAATCAATATAAGTGATACGATATGGCCATCATCATCTTGTGCTTGTGATCTCCATCTCCGAAGCACCGTGCTTGTGATCTCCATCTCCAAAGCACCGTCATGATCACCATCGTCACCGGCGCGACACCTTGATCTCCATCGTAGTATCGTTGTCGTCTCGCCAACTAATTGCTTTTACGACTATCGCGTGATAAAGTAAAACTATTACATGGTGATTGCATCTCATACAATAAAGAGACAACCATATGGCTCCTGCCAGTTGCCGATAACTCGGTTACAAAACATGATCATCTCATACAACAAATTATATCACATCATGTCTTGACCATATCACATCACAACATGCCCTGCAAAAACAAGTTAGACGTCCTCTACTTTGTTGTTGCAAGTTTTGCGTGGCTGCTACGGGCTTAGCAAGAACCGTTCTTACCTACGCATCAAAACCACAACGATAGTTTGTCAAGTTGGTGCTGTTTTAACCTTCGCAAGGACCGGGCATAGCCACACTCGGTTCAACTAAAGTTAGAGAGACAGACACCCGCCAGTCACCTTTAAGCAACGAGTGCTCTGAACGGTGAAACCAGTCTCGCGTAAGCATAGGCGTAATGTCGGTCCGGGCCGCTTCATCTCACAATACCGCTGAACCAAAGTATGACATGCTGGTAAGCAGTATGACTTATATCGCCCACAACTCACTTGTGTTCTACTCGTGCATAGCATCAACGCATAAAACCAGGCTCGGAAGCCACTGTTGGGGAACGTAGTAATTTCAAAATTTTCCTACGCACACGCAAGATCATGGTGATGCATAGCAACGAGAGGGGAGAGTGTTGTCCATGTACCCTCGTAGACCGACAGCGGAAGCGTTATCACAACGCGGTTGATGTAGTCGTACGTCTTCACGATCCGACCGATCAAGTACTGAACGTACGGCACCTCCAAGTTCTACACACGTTCAGCTCGATGACGTCCCTCGAACTCCGATCCAGCCGAGTGTTGAGGGAGAGTTTCGTCAGCACGACGGCGTGGTGACGATGATGATGTTCCACCGACGCAGGGCTTCGCCTAAGCTCCGCAACGGTATTATCGAGGTGTAATATGGTGGAGGGGGGCACCGCACACGGCTAAAATATCGTATATCAAGTGTGTATAGAGGTGCCCCCCTGCCCCCTTATATAAAGGAGCAAGGGGGAGGCCGGCTGCCCTAGGCGCGCCGAGGAGACAGGGGGAGTCCTCCTCCTAGTAGGAGTAGGACTCCCCTTTCCTAGTCCTACTAGGAAAAGAAGGGGGGAAGGAAAGAGAGGGAGAGGGAAAGGGGGCTGCGCCCCCCTCTCCTAGTCCAACTAGGACTCCTCCTGGGAGGGGGCGCGCCACCTCCTGGCTGCTGCCCTCTCTCTCCCCTCAAGGCCCACTAAGGCCCAATACTTCCCCGGGGGGTTCCGGTAACCCTCCGGCACTCCGGTTTAATCCGAAACTTCTCCGGAACAGTTCCGGTGCCCGAATATAGTCGTCCAATATATCAATCTTTATGTCTCGACCATTTCGAGACTCCTCGTCATGTCCGTGATCACATCCGGGACTTCGAACAACCTTCATCGTAACTTTAAGCGTGCGGACCCTTTAGGTTCGAGAACTATGTAGACATGACCGAGACACCTCTCCGGTCAATAACCAATAGCGGGACCTGGATGCCCATATTGGCTCCCACATATTCTACGAAGACCTTTATCGGTCAGACCGCATAACAACATACGTTGTTCCCTTTGTCATCGGTATGTTACTTGCCCGAGATTCGATCGCCGGTATCTCGATACCTAGTTCAATCTCGTTACCGGCAAGTCTCTTTACTCGTTCCGTAATACATCATCCCGCAACTAACTCATTAGTTATAATGCTTGCAAGGCTTATAGTGATGTGCATTACTGAGTGGGCCCAGAGATACCTCTCCGACAATCGGAGTGACAAATCCTAATCTCGAAATACGCCAACCCAACAAGTACCTTTGGAGACACCTGTAGAGTACCTTTATAATCACCCATTTACGTTGTGACGTTTGGTAGCACACATGGTGTTCCTCCGGTAAACGGGAGTTGCATAATCTCATAGTCATAGGAACATGTATAAGTCATGAAGAAAGCAATAGCAACATACTAAACGATCGGGTGCTAAGCTAACGGAATGGGTCAAGTCAATCACGTCATTCTCCTAATGAGGTGATCCCGTTAATCAAATGACAACTCATGTCTATGGCTAGGAAACATAACCATCTTTGATTAACGAGCTAGTCAAGTAGAGGCATACTAGTGACACTCTGTTTGTCTATGTATTCACACATGTATTATGTTTCCGGTTAATACAATTCTAGCATGAATAATAAACATTTATCATGATATAAGGAAATAAATAGTACTTTATTATTGCCTCTAGGGCATATTTCCTTCAATTCTAGCATGAATAATAAACATTTATCATGATATAAGGAAATAAATAATAACTTTATTATTGCCACTAGGGCATATTTCCTTCATTTAGCACCTTTGAGTTGCTCGAATAGGTCATTGATGTTGGGAAGTGGATACTTGTTCTTAATTGTCTTCTTGTTCAATGGACGGTAGTCGACACAAAGTCGGTCCGTGCCATCCTTCTTCTGGACAAAAAGAACACCACAACCCCATGGAGATGAACTCGGTCTGATCAAACCCAGACGCTCTTGTTCATCGAGTTGTTTCTTCAATTCCTTAAGCTCCTTGGGTCCAAGCTTGTACGAACGCTGGCAAACGGGTTCGGTACCAGGCTCAAGATCGATAACGAACTCGACTGGCCGATGAGGAGGCATACCCGGAAGCTCTTCTGGAAAGACATCTTGGTACTCACAAACGACTGGAATCTGAGAGATAGCATCCAACTCGCCCTTCTCATTGAGAGAAAACAACCGAATGGTTTCATCACGAGCGGCATAGATGATAACATCCTCAGAAGAGTGTGTCAATTTAATTTCCCTGGAAGCACAATCAAGTTGAGCCTTGTGCTTAGAAAGCCAGTCCATCCCGAGAATTAGATCAATATCCGAGTCACCAAGGACAATTGGCTTAGACAGAAATTTATAGTCCCCCATCTTGATGGAAACATCCGGAACCAAGTAGCTTGCGTTCATGCATTTGCCCGGAGAGACAACTGCTAACGTTCTAGGAAATTCTTGGAAATGCAACTCATGCTTAGATGCAAATGGTCTTGAGATGAAACTAAGCGATGCACCAGTGTCAAAAAGAACTTTTGCAGGAAAATCGTTAACAGGAAGATTACCCATTATCACTTTTGAAGAGTCCTCTGCCTGAGCTGCGTTCATCATGTTGACCTTTGCAAACTTGGGATTATGCTTGACCACTGCATTGCTGGAAGATCTCACAGGAGGAGGAGGCGGAAGACGCCTTTGGTTGAAACACTTGTTAGCATAGTGACCTTTCTGCTGACACTTGTTGCAAGTCACCTCCGAGAGCGGACGATGATAAGGAGCATTCGACTTTGGAGCTTGATTCTGAGACTTGTTCTGATAGCCAGGGTTGGGTGGGTGGGAATTCCATGGCCACCTTTGTTCTTCCGCTGGAAAGGCTGACGGAACGGAGGAGGAGGAGGCAACCAGAACTTTTGTTGCTTAGCAGCCACTAGTGAGGAAGAAGAAGACTGAACTGCGTCCCTGATTCTCTTCTTAGAAGCCTCACACTTGAGCTGAGCAGCCTCTTGTTTCAGTGCCATATTGTAGAAATCATCATACTTGGTCGGCTAAAAAAGCACGAGAGGTAATTGCAGATCTTCTCTGAGGCCACCTCTGAATTGATAGATCATGCTCTTCTCATCAGGAACGTCTTGCTTAGCGAAGCGAGCGAGTTTCTGAAACTGGGTATTGTATTGATACACGGACATGCTGCCTTGCTTGAGATTGCGGAACTCCTCACGCTTGCTCTCAACAACACTTTGTGGAATGTGGTGAGCATTGAAGTCCCGGCGGAAATCATCCCAGGCAATCACACGACCTCCTCTGGAATCTTTGTATTGTTGATACCACTCGGCAGCTTGATCCTCGAGTTGAAAAGAAGCGAAGTTGACAAAGTCCTCAGGCCTGACATTGCTACATTCAAAATGCTTGCTAATGTCCACGAGCCAATCATCGGCATCTGTGGCCTCGGCACAGTAGCTGAAAGACTTCGGCTGATTTGCGAGGAACTGGTTGAGGGTAGCGAAGTGAGGCTGATTGTTGCCTTGGCCTTGATTTCCTTGGTTGCCTCGCCCTTGGGTGCGCTCTTGCAAGAGTTGCAAAATCATCTGAGCATTGGCGTTGGTGGATGCCATGATAGCTTGCCATGCCTCCGGAGGCGGAGGTGGTGGTGGAGGGTTCGCCTGACTCCCATCATTGCGTTCCGGATTCTGACGTGTTGGCAGAGCCATCCTGAAGAGGGTGACATCCGTTAGCATCTTGATAGACAGATAGACAAGTTGAATCGAAGGATAGAAATTGCAACATATAGTCTTCACAATAAACATTCGAACGAGGATGAACGAATGAATTCCATAGTAAAACATCACACTTCCATAAGGCGAGAAGCCACTTGATAAAGTGTTGATGAATAAAATAACAAGGTGCAACTGGAACAAATAAGTGGTAAGGATTACGCAATCTCAAACCAAAGATCTGCGGGAAGAAATGCTAAGAGCTACTTGAATCCCACCTATAAACTCCCGAAAGTTTCTGGTTATGCAATCTGGTGTTGGGGATACAGGGGACACAAAATATATCACCCAAACTAGCAATCCCTAGATCCAGCTGTATCCATCCGTCAACACATAACCAAGAAACCTTCGGAAATCGTGTACGTCAACCTTCGAAAAGCATCCGTTATACGAGTTATGGCAATACTCCCGAACTCCCGCCCTAGTATTGGGTGGCGTCGAGGTGATCTCACCAAGAACGATAAAATTGTGACGACAACACCTCGGAGCTCAACTCTCCGGGACACTGCCACAACCCCTAAATGTCAGGAGGCACCAAGAACAATGTTCTCGTCACAAAACTATCAGAACGATTCCAAGATACCCGCGTGATCCTAATTTTTTTTAGTGAAATTTGAGGAGAGAAAAGTCAAAACTTCTACGTCAGGAGGCCTCACTAGAGCGACGAAGGGACTGAGGAGTAAAAAGAATCCTACTCTCCGATATATATAATCCTAAGACTCAAAACATTTTTGTTCTAGACTCAACAACGCCTGCGATTCAATCAAGCAGGGGGCTCCTAAGTCGGGGATGGGTCTGATTACCAACTTGTAATGCCCACGATGCGGCTATATCTCCCACGTGTCGAGGCACGACTTAGAGGCATAACCGCATTGTAGGTATTGTCGCAACAAGGGTCATCTTCACACAATCCCATGTAATGAACAAGAATGGGATAACGAGAGTTGGCTTACAATCGCCACTTCACACAATACATAAATTAATTCATACATCATCCAAAACCCACACATAGACCGACTACGGTCAAATCCAAATGAAAATAAGATAACCCCAAATGCTAGATCCCAGATCGTCCCAACTGGGCTCCACTACTGATCATCAGGAAATGAAACATAATAACGACCACGTTCCTCGTCGAACTCCCACTTGAGCTCGGTTGCGTCATCTGCACTGGTATCGTCGGCACTTGCAACTGTTTTGGTAGAATCTGTGAGTCACGAGGACTCAGCAATCTCACACCCGCGAGATCAAGACTATTTAAGCTAATAGGAAAGGATGGGGTAATGAGGTGGAGCTGCAGCAAGCACTAAGCATATATGGTGGCTAACATACGCAAATAAGAGCGAGAAGAGGAGCAACGCAACGGTCGCGAAGCTAGAAATGATCAAGAAGTGATCCTGAAACTACTTACGTTCATACATAACCTAGACCGTGTGCACTTCCCCGACTCCGCCGAAAAGAGACCATCACGGTTACACACACGGTTGATGTATTTTAATTAAATCAAGTGTCAAGTTCTCTACAACCGGACATTAACAAATTCCCATCCGCGTCATAACCGCGGGCACGACTTTCAAAAGATAATACCCTGCAGGGGTGTCCCAACTTAGCCCATTATAAGCTCTCACGGTCAACGAAGGATAAACCTTCTCCCGGGAAGACCTGACCAGTCTCGGAATCCCGGTTTACAAGACATTTCGACAATGGTAAAACAAGACCAGCAAAGCCGCCCGAATGTGCCGACAAATCCCGATAGGAGCTGCACATATCTCGTTCTCAGGGCACACCGGATTGTCCAAGCTTCCGATAGGCGAACCCAGAGTTGCCTCTGGTGGCCACCGGTGGCTGACGGGTTGGACACCCACTCAGAGGAGCGCTGGCCCGGGGGTTTAAAATAAAGATGACCCTCGGTCTCGCGAAAACCCGAGGGAAGAAGGCTTAGGTGGCAAATGGTAAAACCAAGGTTGGGCCTTGCTGGAGGAGTTTTATTCAAGGCGAACTGTCAAGGGGGTCCCATAAATCACCCAACCGCGTAAGGAACGTAAACTCAAGGAACATAATACCGGTATGACGGAAACTAGGGCGGCAAGAGTGGAACAAAACACCAGGCATAAGGCCGAGCCTTCCACCCTTTACCAAATATATATATACATTAATTAAATAGGAGATATTGTGATATTCCAAAATATCCATGTTCCAACATGGAACCAACTTCAACTTTACCTGCAACTAGCAACGCTATAAGAAGGGCTGAGCAAAAGCGGTAACTTAGCCAAACAGCAGTTTGCTAGGAAAGGATGGTTAGCGGGTTGACATGGCAATATGGGAGGCATGATATAGCAAGTGGTAGGTAGCGCAGCATAGCAATAGAATGAACAACTAGCAAAGCAAAGATAGAAGTGATTTCGAGGGTATGGTCAACTTGCCCGCAAGGTTCTCAGAGTTGTCGAAATTTTGATCCTCGTTAGCGTACTCAACAGGTTCCTCGTTCACGAACTCGTCTCCCGGCTCTACCCACAGCAAGAACACAAGCAATGGAACCACAATCAATCACGGGAAATGCACAAGCAACATGATGCAATACATGCATGATATGCGAGATGTGATATGCGATGCATATGCGTGCTCCGGAAGAAAAAGGATGAACAAGGCATAAACTTGGCAAACAAAGTATGCCACTGGAAAGATGAGATGATTTCGGTCGAAATCGATATAAAGATCACCGGAAACGGATGCACGGTTTGCAAATGGCAAGCAAAACAAGAATGACACGATTCTGCGATTAACAACATGATAGCACTTAGAATACATGAAGTAACTATGCTACAGCACCTCAACATAGCAACAAAGCAAATGGCAGTGATTTACAGGAGATTCTTGACAAAAGATGAACACTGAGCTATGGCTAGATCATAATATAACAGGTTCAAACAAGCATGGCAAAAGTGCAAAAGATATCAGCTTCACAGACTTGGTGAAAATACTGAACATGGCTGAAACAGCATCAGGTAGCAATGTTCAGAGCAAGCCAAACACATGCTACAGGAACTTAACATAGCAAAACAAGGCATTGAATGTATGTACTAAATGCATAGAACAAAAGTCCCTTACTGATCATGAGCCCAAAAGGCACATAAGATATGATGGCACCCATGTAAACATAGCAAGTTTCGTTAACAGGTTTCAGACTTATCACAAAGCAATGCATGACAAAACAAGAATACCTACAGCAAGAAGACATGTTCATGAAGCTAACCATGGAAAGATCAAGTTCATAGCATGTATGGATCAACCACAACAACCTTGGCAAAATTGAATATCATGTTAACATTCTGCCAGGAATATTTTATAGCAAAAGTAGAGCAAGATTAAGACATGCTAGGGCACTCCATAATTGCAAAAAGGGACATGGATGGATAGAGAACAACTATATCTACAAAACATCCTTAATGAACATACCCAAAAGAAGCATGTATCTCACTGTAGCCACATGGATACATGGCAACAAAATAACAGCAGGTAAAAGACAGCAAAATCCTAAGTCCCTGAAAACAGAAACATCACGAAGCCTAGTTTGCATGCTTGTGCTTGTCACCACATAGATCACAAAAATACATGGAATACACCTATGTAAAGATGGCATGGCATAGATCAAAACACCTGTAGAGCTCATGCCCATAAGATGCACACATCAAATGCAACAAAAATAACAAAACATCAAGTTCTGATCAGTAACAGCAGTAAACAGCGGCGGCGGTTGGTGGCGGTGGTCGGCGGAGGCGACGAGGCAGCGGGGAGCGGGAACGGCGGCGCGGGCGGGGTCCCGCGCGGGGGCAGCGTGCTCGGGCGGTGTTGAGGATATAGACCTTAGAGTCACCCGCCAGGAGGGGCCGGGTTACTCGTATGGTCGTTGCCAGAAGCCTGGAGCCAAGCTTGAAGACGATGGGCCAGAGATGGGCTAACACCCGGATATGGCTTAAAGCCCGTGGTTACAATCATTATTATGGTAGAACTTGTAGTGTAAGGCAAGTATAGTTGAGAGTCCGAGCCGGACACTCTTATGATCCGGCCGGGACTCTAAGGGCTGCTGGGCGTCAGCCTCCCTATATAAAGGGACGACCCGGCAGCGGTTTAGGGAGAAGAACAATCTCATCGAGAGCCGGGCATAGCAGTTTAGCTCCCTGGTGATCGTAACCCTAATCAATATCGCCTCAAACTGGACGTAGGCTTTTACCTTCACCGTAAGGGGCCGAACCAGTATAAACCCTCGTGTTCCTTGTCCCGCATTAACCCCTTCAAGCTTCCTAGATGCGATGGCTCCACGAATAAGTCCTAGCTCGAGGACATCTGCCGTGACAATTCCACGACAGGCGGCGAGCGGCGATGGGCTCGGGCGGGCCCTCCTCGGGCTCGCCGGGCCACGGCGGCGGGCGGCGGCGCCTTGCCACGTGGCAGCGTACGATTGGTGCGGGCGTGGTGGCGGGTTCGTCCGGCGTGGGACGGATGCGTCTGGCGGCGGAGAGGGGAAAGGGTTAGGGTTGGTCTGCGCGAAAAATTCGGAGGGATCACCTATTTATAGGTAGAGGGAGCTAGGAGACTCCAAATGGAGTGCGGTTTTCGCCCACACGATCGTGATCGAACGACGGAGAGCATGGAAGTGACTTAAGTGGGTTATTGGGCTGTTTGGAGGGGTGTTTGGCTGCAACACACAAAAGGCCTTTGCGGTTACCCGGTTAACCGTTGGAGCATCAAACGACCTCCAAATGGAACGAAACTTGACAGGTGGTCTACCGGTGGTGTACCAAGGCCACTTGGCAAGACTCGGTCCATCCCGAGAATGTTTAACACCCGCTCACGAAAAGAGACAAGAGGGGTGCTCCGGTGCATGAGGGAGTGTCGGATTGTAAAATGGACAACGGGAAAAATGCTCAGATGCATGAGACGAACACGTATGCAAATGTGGTGCACATGATGACAAGATATGAGATGCATGACATGAACAAAATGCAAAACCAAGAAAAAAACCCAACCACGGAGGGAATATCGTAACACATAGCCGAAAATGGCAAAAGTTGGAGTTACAAATATGGAAAGTTACATCCGGGGTGTTACAAAATTATCCTGGTCTACCCCGGTCGTATCGCAGGCCCAACCTTTCCCACTGTAAGTTGTTCGGATGAAGGAACCATCATGACTTCGTTGAATTCCGCTTCTTCAAGAAAACTTACTGTACCCGCAATACTGCTACCACACGTGAAGACTGGACGGCACTGTACCACGTCATATCACTGAAACCCACTAGGCCAAACTAGCCCGCCTAGGTCATCTATTTTGGAATGGAGGGAGTACGTCTCTGCACTGCTTGTATTTTGTGTTGCACGTTCTCTGTACTTTTGCTACGATTTTCCTACCCTATGAACTAAATGAGGCCTGAATGTATGTCGACTATTGTCTGATCGGTCGCTAAGCCTACAATTTTAGGAGCTAGGGCTATTGGTCGATCGACGAGGGATAAGTATAATCGTACCACGAGCTCATCAGGCCCAACGTTTCTCTTCGGTGAGTGTTTTGCAAGTACTATAGCTCGCACAGTAGCTAGCCTACTAACACCAAGAATCATCAAACAAGCCCTGCTGATATGATAAACAGTTCAAACTTACATCTAAGCATGCCATATAATACATCAAAAGCTGGTGAGGATACATCTGTTTCCATAACTCGGAGAGGGTTCGCATGATTCATCGCATGATTCACCATCAAACAAAAATTAATGCATGAGTTTAATTAGGGTAGTTTTGTAAAGTACAAGATACATTCCTCCAATCGCAAAATGCCTTGGTTCATGAGATTTGAGATTTGAGCCCTATAAACCAGAAGGGAGGGAGTACTACACACGGTGTAGTCTAGTCACTTGTTGAAATCTCTAGAAAGGCAAATACTCCTTTCCGGTTTACAGGGCTATACTACTCCCTCCGTCTAGGTGTGTAAGTCATCTTCCGAAAACCAAATAGTCCCAAACCGATTTATCAACGTGTGACTAGTTTCCACTGGACCCTGAAATTTTTTGTCGTTTTCTGACGGGTCCTCCGTTCAGATTCTTCTAAAATCTTTACTGGCCTTTCTCTGTAGGTGAGATCTGGTTGCATATCAATGTCCTCATGAGGTACATGTTTCTCCGGGTTACTCACACATTTCCTCAACTGCGAGACGTGGAATACGTCATGGACGTCTGACAGCTCCTTGGGGAGGTCTAGTTGGTAGGCTACCGTGCCTCTTCGTGCCTTCACACAAAATGGTCCAATAAATCTTGGGGCTAGTTTCCCCTTTATTTTGAACCGTTGCAGACCCCTCATAGGAGATACTCGGAGGTATACGGAATCACCAGGTTCAAAGCCGACCTCACGATGCTTCTGATCATAGTAGCTCTTTTGTTGGCTCTGTGCTGTCTTGAGTCTGTCCCTGATTTGTTTAACTTTTTTCCTCGGCCTCCTTAAGCATATCTGGGCCGAAGATACGGCTGCCACCTGTTTCTGACCAATTCAATGGGGTACGACACCTCCGTCCATACAATGCTTCAAAGGGTGCCATTTGCAAACTGGTTTGGTAACTGTTGTTGTACGCAAATTCGGCATACGGCAAACTCTCTTCCCAACTGGATCCATAGGTGAGCACACAGGCTCTTAGCATATCCTCTAGGATTTGGTGTACACGCTCTGTTTGTCCATCTGTCTGAGGGTGGTATGCTGTACTGAAAGCCAGTTGTGTGCCCAGAGCTTGTTGTAGGTGTTCCCAAAATTTGGAGACAAATTGGGTGCCTCGGTCAGATATTATAGTCTTTGGGACTCCGTGCAAGCAAACTATACGGGAGAGATAGAGTTTTGCCAGTATTTGTGTGGAGTAGGTAGTCTTCACGGGAATGAAGTGTGCAACCTTGGTTAGTCGGTCTGTGATGACCCAGATGGCGTCATTCCCACGCTGTGATTGGGGTAATCCGACAATGAAGTCCATTCCGATTTCATCCCATTTCCACTCCGGTATCTTGTTAGGCTGGAGTAGCCCTGCTGGCTTTTGGTGGTCGGCCTTGATGCGCTGACATGAATCGCAACAAGCAATGAATGTGGCTATATCTCTTTTCATACCGTGCCACCAAAATCTTTCCTGGATGTCTTTGTACATTTTGGTTCCTCCAGGATGTATCGAGTATGGAGCGGTGTGGCTCTCCGTCAAGATTTGTTGCTTGAGTTCCTCAATGTTAGGTACGCAAAGTCTGTCCCGGTACCATAATGTTCCTTCACTGTCCGTGACGAATTCTGCAGTCTTACTACGGTTCATTTTCTTCTTTATGCCTTCGATACTGGGATGTCCCTGTTGAGCCTTCTTGATTTGTTCCACTAGGGTGGGTTGTATCTCCAGGTTCGATATGGTGCCCTCAGAGACTAACATCATGTTGAGCCGAGTGAACTCTCGCTGAAACTCAGGCCTCAAACCTTGCTGACCGTCACTGTCTGGGCTGGGGTTTCGACTAAGGGCATCGGCCACTACATTTGCCTTCCCTGGGTGGTAGTGAATACCGACGTCATAGTCCTTGACCAGTTCCAACCAGCGTCGTTGGCGTAAATTCAGCTCTGGCTGTGTGAAAATATATTTGAGGCTCTTATGGTCCGTATATATTTCACAGCGATTTCCCAACAGAAAGTGCCTCCACTCCTTGAGTGCATGTATAACTGCTGCTAGTTCCAAGTCATGTGTTGGGTAATTTTCCTCATG
Source organism: Triticum aestivum (assembly GCF_018294505.1). Lineage (NCBI taxonomy): Eukaryota > Viridiplantae > Streptophyta > Magnoliopsida > Poales > Poaceae > Triticum > Triticum aestivum. Next base: position 32,071,275 of record NC_057811.1, on the reverse strand, counting down.
TTTTCGCAGCTGCCTGGAGGCATATGCGACAACTTTGCCGTCTTGCATTAGCACACATCCGAGACCTTTTCGGGACGCGTCACAATACACCTCAAAGCTCTTGTGTATGTCTGGCACAGTTAAGACTGGTGCGGTTGTCAGCTTTTTCTTGAGTTCTTGGAAGCTCTGCTCACATGCTTCCGTCCATACGAATTTCTTGTCCTTCTTGAGTAACTGTGTCATAGGTTTTGCCACAGTGGAGAATCCTTCAATAAATCTCCTGTAATATCCGGCCATTCCTAGGAAACTCCGCACATCTGTAACATTCGCGGGTGGCTTCCAGTCCAGTATGGCCTTGACTTTTTCTGGGTCTACGGTCACGCCTTCTTGGTTCAAAATATGGCCCAAGAAACCAACTTGTCTTAGCCAAAATTCGCATTTGCTAAATTTGGCGTACAATTGATGTTTCCTCAATTCTCCCAAAATAATTCTGAGGTGCTCAGCATGTTCTTCTGGTGTCCTTGAGTAAACCAGAATGTCGTCAATGAATACCACCACAAATTTGTCCATGAATTTCATGAATACTTTGTTCATGAGGTGGACGAAATATGCGGGGGCGTTTGTTAGACCAAAAGGCATCACTGTGAACTCGTATAACCCATATCTGGAAGTGAATGCTGTCTTGGGGATATCCTCTGTTCGTACCTTCAGTTGATGGTATCCTGATCTCAAATCAATCTTTGAAAATACTTTAGCCTGTGCGAGCTGGTCAAACAAATCATTTATCCGTGGCATCGGGTATTTGTTTTTGATGGTGACCATATTGAGGGCTCGATAGTCTATGCATAGTCTCAGTGTCCCATCCTTCTTCTTGGCGAACAATACGGGCGAACCCCATGGTGAGGAGCTGGCTCGTATAAATCCTTTGTCCAATAATTCCTTTATCTGCTTCTTCAACTCCACCAATTCTGAGGGTGCCATTTTATACGGCTTCTTATAAATGGGAGCGGTGCCAGGTGCTAATTCAATGCTGAATTCGATCTCTCGGTCTGGTGGCATACCTGGTAGTTCTTCCGGGAATACATCAGGGAACTCGCATACCACTGGCACTTTTCTTAATTCTGCGATGTCCATCTTGTTCAGTTTTGGTTTCTGTGATCATGGCCTTTCTTGAGCGGAAACTCTTATTGTTTTGCCGTGATGGTGAGTGAGAATCACTGTCCGATTGAAACAGTCGATGAATCCTTTGTTGGTGGTTAACCAGTCCATTCCTAAAATGACATCCAGTCCTTTACTTTCCAACACGATGAGATTCACGTGGAATGGTAGTCCTTCGAACTCAATGGCCACTCCCTGGCAGTAACCCTGAGCAATTTGCTTATTTCCGGGGGACTTGACGATCATAGATTTTTCCAAGGGGAGTATCGGAAAACCATGTTGCGAAACAAAACTCTTCGAAACGAACGAATGGGAAGCTCCAGAATCAAACAAAACCGTGGTAGGTACTGTGTTGACAGGGAACGTACCGAGCACGATGTCTGGGGCATTCTGCGCTTCTTCCCTGGTCACATGGTTCAAGTGACCCTTCCTGTGGTTGTTGCTGGGATTGAAGTTGTTGCGCTTGGGGGCTGGATTGTTCCCACCATTGTTCGGCTTGGGTGCCGAGTCTCTTGGCTTCGGGCACTGTTTAGCATAATGCCCTTGTTGACCACAAGCATAGCAGGTGACCCCTGGACGGTATGTGAACTCCTTGTCTCTGGCATGAAATTGTCCGACAGGTCTTGGCTCAGTAGTCGTGGATCTCCTCGTGTCTGTCCTTGGGACCTCAGTCTTGCCTCTGTTGCTGCGGGCAAGAGTCGTCTTGTCCCTCTTCCGCTTGCGGATATCTTCCAGACTACGGCGCTCATTCTCCAAGGTGATGGCCTTGTCTACCAGCGTCTTAAAATCCGGAAAGGTGTGTACGATCGGTTGGCATCTTAATGCTGGTGCCAGGCCGTCCAGGAATTTTTCCATCTTCTTGTTTTCTGTCATGTGCTCGTCGTAGGCATAACGAGACAGTTGGGTAAACTGGCCGTTGTATTCTGTGACGGTCATGCCTCTTTGCTTTAGGTCATCCAACTCCCTCTTCTTGATCTTTAGGATGCTCCTGGGAATGTGTGCCCCACGGAAGCCTTCCTTGAATTCTTCCCAGGTGATGTTGTGTTCCCTGGGTGCATGTGTAGGAAGTTTTCCCACCATGCTGCGGCTGCTCCAGTAAGGTAGTGTGGTGCATAAAGCACCTTCTCATGATCTGAGCATTGAGCGATAATCAGTTTCCTTTCAATCTCGCGAAGCCAATCATCGGCCTCCAGTGGCCTATCGGTGTGAGCAAAAGTTGAGGGGCGAGTCTTCTGCAACTCAGATAACTTGGAATGTGGTTGATAGGGTTCACGGTGATTTCCCATGTTTATGACATGGTTCATCATCTCCTGGTGCTGTTGCTGGCTTTGCTCGAAGAGACGGCATACTTGAGATAGTGCCGCTTCGCTGTCCTGATGGCAGGACTGACCCTGAGTGAAATTGTTGCTGGTCTGTGTTCCGTAAACCTCTTCTGGCTGATTGGGCATAGAGCGAGTCCAAGGGCGAGACATTTTTCCAGTCTGGGGTATCATTTGCAAAACCCATGAGAAAAGCTGTGTAGCGTAGGAAAACCCTTGCAAAGGCAATAATCAAAAAGGCTTCAAGGTTTTTAAGAAACACAAATGATTTTTTCACGGAGAAGAAGTGCTTAACACAAATCTTACATGCGAAAGCAAGTACAAGATACAGCACTCAGGTTGTGCGTACACAATCCTGACATGGTATTAAAAGCTAGCGTACTACTCCGGAAGGCAGCAAACACACCAACACAAACTAGCATACAGATAAGAACAACACATCATACAAGCAGGCATAACACGCGGCTACTCGGTGCTCTCAGTCGGAGATGGTGAAGATCTCCTTCCCCTTGCCGAAGGCAAGGCTCAGCGGTCCAGGAGAATCAACCTCCTCCTCTCTAGCTGGCTCCTGGCGTGCGACGCTGCGCTGCGGTGATGGTGCGGGGGCGACTGGCGGTAGAGCGCGTGCGGCAGGCGGTACGGCTCTGACGAGAGTAGGAGCGATGACTCGGTCGAACTCCTCAGTGGTAGGCAGACGGCGAGCAGTGGCCAAAACGGCCGGTGCATACGAGGCTGAAGACGAGAAGAATGTCAGAGGCGGCGCCGTGTGGAGAAGCTCCTTCCTGCTCCAGGACCGCCCCGGACTAAGTCCATGCGGGCAGCCACAAGATCATCTACGAGGTTGTCGAAAGACTCCTCCAGAGCCTTGAGATACTCCACAACCATCTCGATGGCTTCATCTCGCTCTCCCCGATGGCAGGCGAACGCATAGTGGCTGGTGTAAGGCACATGGCATGGGAGGTAGCGGTAGCGACGAGTCTTCATCGTAGGAAGGATGTCCCGAAGGCGAGCTATCGCCTCATGGGCAGCCATCTGCATGGCATGCCTCTCCGTAGGCATGGCCCTTCCCGTAAAACGGAAATGGCGAGCAGCAGATCGTCCTCCCCTGAATTGCACCACAGCCTGGTGCATAGACACGTCGTCACTGAGCTTGTGCTGATAGAGGGTGAACTCCGGGCGAGCTGCTGGCCCGATTGCGAGCTTGGTGATGGAGACGAGGAGCTTGACAAACCCCTCGGGCACGTTGGTGAACACTCGATTCTCACAGCCGCTCCTTAACCCGAGCGAGGGATTTGGCCAGCGGCTTGTTTCCGGCCGCCCTCCCCTGCACAGCAGAGACCACCATCTCCACAGCCTCGACCTCGGACTTGAGCTTCTCGACGTCGTTGCCAAGGCCAGCTTGGCGAATCCAGGAAACCAGCTTGCCGCCGGCTGGGAGATTTGCAAGGATGGTATCGGAGAGCCAACCGATCGCGGCCTCCAGGGTTGTGGTGTCTTCCACCGCCTCCATGAGCAGATCCCGGCGGAAGCAGCAGCAACGAAATGGGGAGGACACTGCCGGCCTGGAGGGTTGGTGGCTGTGACTGCTATGGCCGGCGTGCTGCGTTGGTTTTCTCTCCGGCTCCCTCCGGATGCTCTGCATAACAATTGTTAATCCTATCAAGTTGTCAGTGCGCATCGAGTCATGGCTCCTGTAAAGCCTAAGCACAAGTGCCAAACTAATGATATGCCTCTCGCTGTTAAACTAAGCAGCAAAGTGGGCCCGCGCTTAAGAGGTGTGCATTAACTTCTACCTTGTTTCTTGTTTCTTGACATATCAACCAATAAGAGATGAGAGGTGTGCATGCTTTTAATGACTTGCAATGGCTAGTTCATTGCATGCAATGTTATTAATTAGCAAATAAACATTGCTGACCCCAGGAGGAAACGGTGCTAAGCGCGTGGACCTATGCAGAATGAGTATCAACCAATGGATAATGGAGTTTAATTGTTAAACAATAGCAATTTTGTCTCATGCAAGAGCCTGGCTAGTACTCCAAGGAACCACACCACGCGAGCGTTCGCAACTGCCACGTCCGGGTTGCGCTTGGCTCTTCGCCTCTTCGAGAAGACGAACAATGATGTTACTCCTACTTCTACAGTATCGAATCCACTGCTGCATGTCCGTCCACCTCGTGCGGGAGGGATAGCGTGTAGCGAAAGCTTCTACTTACTGCTCCTGCCTTTGCACCTATGATAGGTGGGCCCAACAGGTGGTTGGCCTCCTGTCATGCAGCCAAAGGCAGGTGCAGTTAAGGCACCGGAGCTCAGTCCGCGAGGGAGAGGGCGTTGTAGTAATCAAATTTCTCGGCCTTGTACGAGTTGACGCGACACATCAATGCACTACACTCGATATAAGTCTTTTTACACATTTAAAATGGGCTACTTCGTATGTAGGAGTAGACATATTCTGCTTCGTATGTAGTCACTTGTTGCAATCTCTAAAAAGACTTATATTTGGAAACGGAGGGAGTACAACGCATGCATGCATGCCGTGACTTTCCTTTTGATACTTGCATGTGTTGATTTGATGCACCTTGCCAAATTTTAAATATAAATTTAACTAACCAAATTTTCATGCATGTCACAAAAAATTACGGGGCTGTTTGGATTGTGACTATGTTTGTCTTATGTTGCCAGATTATTTTTCCCACACTTGCCACACTTGCCTAACCTGAGTTGCTCAAATTGTTAGACACACTTTGGCTTGCCTAAGGGAATCTTGCCACAATTTTTGTGTTTATGACATGTGGGGTTCACTGCTAATAAAAAAATTCTTGTCTTAGGTGTGGCTTATAAAAAAGACTTATATTTAGGAACGGAGGGAGTAGAAAATATAAATAATAATGCATGTTGGGGCAACCCACGTTTCCGCTAATTTTAGCCGTGGGCTTGTTCACAATTTTTATGAGGGGTTGGTTGTTCATTTAATGGAGGGACTTGTAGTACCAGACTTGAACGATACAAAGTGCGACCTGGCACACCGTAACACCACTTGGAACAAGCGGGTAGCTATCTCAAAAAACAATCAACAACTAAAAAAAACCCTGACCTGGCATGTAGTAGTACACAATTTTAAACGATTGTTTTGATGGAGTGAAAAAGGAAAACTACCCCACTACGTATATATAGGCCGGAGCCTCCGCGCTTGCTTGCTAGGGTTGCTCTATTCACACACTCTCATCCTCTCCAGATCTAAACAAGATAGGGGTAGTAACTCTGTCTTTCTCCCTTCAAAAACACTGGGTTTCTATCCTCACCGCTGGTTACAGATCCGGACGTATCCCCCTCCGCCGGTGAAGGGGAGGAGGGGCAGCATTTAGGCCGTCGTCCAGAGCGAGGGAGGAGACCCACTGCCGGCCGCACTGTTATCTCTGGTCGAGCGCCGGCGCGGGAGGTCCTCCGATCCCTTCGTCGTTGGCTGTGGGCGGATCCGGCCTCCCGCCGCCCACCTATCCACATCCCGACGACCTTCAGGTATATCTTCGTTCGAAACCGCCTTAGCTCTACTTCCCCAGCTCACTACGTCGTTGCATGTGCATCATTTTCTACCTCTCAGCCCCTCTCGATCGGATGGTCCAACGTCACATATTTTTTTCTTCTATTGTTAGAGGTAAAGCTACTTCATGGAGTCGAATCTTGTACTCCCTCCGTCCGAAAATACTTGTCATTGAAATGGATGTATCTAGATGTATTTTAGTTCTAGACACATCCATTTTGATGACAAGTAATTCCGGACGGAGGGAGTACTTGGTTCAGACAAGAAATAAAGTGGGGGTGGGGGAATTTAGTATGTACTCCCTCCGTTCAGAATTAATTGTCTCAGAAATGGATGTATCTAGAACTAAAATACATCTAGATACATCCATTTCTGCGACAAGTAATTCCGAACGGAGGGAGTACATCGGACTTGGTACAAACAGGAAGGAAAGGGAGTGAAAGTAGTACAGACTGGTCATCCAACCGGTCTCTTGGTCGAAGAGGGAAATATAGGGGTAACGCTGTACACAGTGGTATGAGCAGGACTAGATTTGCTATCCACACATAGGAGTACGTGGCTTGAGTGAACAAAAATGGGACCAACCTATATATGTTTCTTGGATGTTTGTTTCTCGGGGCAACAAACTATGAATCACCACTTTATGCCCCTAGTACATGGTGCTGAACTGCTGGTGCACCCACTGTCCCATGCCTTTATACCAAATATTTAGGCTCCGTTCGGAATAAAGGGGTAGAAAACATAGGTCTTGATGAAAATAGAGGAATAGGAAAGGAATGTAGGTATAAAACTATGGAACAGCAAACCGGAGGAAACTCTCAAGAGAATGTGTTCGGATGGACTACGAAATGTACAGATTTGTTTTTTGGAGTAGCATGCTATGGCAGTATGAGATGCTATTTGTTTATTCAGCTGCACAGTGACTACTCTTGTCCTCACCTCACGTACCACACATAGGTTGATTTTTTTATTCCGGCAACACAGCACAACAACCTGTCTAACGCATGGCAGCGAGCGCCTGCCTCGGGCTTGGGCCCAAAAATGAGCAGCGCGTGGATGTTTCTAATCCTATGCAATCAGTACTACCAGACCAGCTTTCCTATGAAACACTATTCACCTTTCCCGTGTTCCGAACGGTTGGAAGGGAAAGAATACCGTAGGAATTGTGTTCCTACGAAAATCCTGCACCAAACCTGTGAACCGAACGCAGCCTTAGCTGTTCTTAATCTAATGTCCCTGGTAAAAATGAAGCCATGCCACTGCTATAAGCCATGACAAGTTTAGCCAAATGTTTTTGGCTGTAATAGTTTGAGACTCTGACTGTTTCCTCTGTGCCTTTTTGTGCAAACAGGGATATCCAATTCACCTGGTTGCTGTTGTGACCTTTTGGTGCACTGCACAAAACTCTTCTTAAAAGAAGTGACTTTTGTGTTGTTTAACTGGAATGTCAGAATGGAACAGTTGGTTCATTTTGGTGGAACTGCACAAAGGGAGATCTGTGTTCCAATCCTCATCATCCATATTAGCGCCATAACCTTCCTTTAGGTAAGAATGATATTTAATGCATGTGTTCATCTCTATTTTCCGACTGCCATGAGAAAATAATGTTGTTTTTTACTAGTACACTTGTACTCCCTCACTGACAAAACCAATTCTGAATTAGAAGGCCAATCATGTACTTGGTTTCACCAACTGGTGAGGAGAAAGAGAAACAGAGCATGAAGAGGAACAAGAAGAAGAATAAACAGTGCCAAGGCGATCTTGCTGAAGCCAGAGGCCTCAGTCGAGGCCATTCAAGGGCTCCGGCAACGACTACCTTACATGTGAGACGATCCTCCAGGGAGCCCTTCCACTTCTGCTATCTCACTTAATTAATTAGGAGTACTTAAGTACCACTAATTTATTACTACCTAATTTTCCTGTTGGAGTTCAACAAATCTTTAGTAGGACCCTATGTTGAATCATGTACGTGTGTATGTTTGTCTATGGAGGTGAATCATGTGGTGGAGCCGGGAGGGAATATTATTAGTGTCATGACATAATAGTGCTATTGTTTTGCATGTCAATTTATTGCCATTGGTTCAATGAGGTAATGTTTTGCGTATTGTCCATCATGAATTTGATGCTACTATTTGAGTAATATGCTAATGTCTTCCTATCCTTTCTCACTAAGCTAATGAAGGTTTCACCTTGTTCGTACTTGTGCAAACAGGGATCATGTTGTGCCAATCATACATTTTAGTGGAACTACACAAGACAATACAATGAACTGTATCCCAGCCAGTGCTTTAACTCTGCTGGAAGTTCTTGATAATCTTTCGATATAATATCAGCATTGGTAAACAAGAGTGATTTCAACCATACATTTGAAGTGCACAAAAATATATACTATTGTGTGATTCCAGTGAGTGCTTTATCATCTCTTATGGGACTACATGAATAAGCTTTTTTTCTCAGGTTGGTACGGGCCTAAGGCCCTCATCCATATTAGTTTGCTGTCATCTCTATTTGTATCATGCTACTGTCATGAGAAACTCCTTTATCTTTGCACGTTAAAGTTTTGCAACCTATGATAAATGGCAATGCTTTGAGTGTTAAGTTGAGCTAATTGGCACTGATTAAATAAACTAATACCTCTCTTTAAGCAAGACTACTATGTTGCTAACTTTACCCATTAAGATAATGAGGGTGCTTCTATTTATTAGTGTATGTTTCATCAACTAGTCCCACTATTACAGTAATCTCACTCTCTCAATATATGTGCCAACAGGGATGCTCGATTTTGGTGAAACTGCACAAAAACTTTGGGTGCTTCATTTCCTCGACAGCTTCCGTCCTTTCCTGTCAGTCGCTAATCTCCGCTTGCTTTCTTCCTTTGCTGTCAGTCGCTTGGCTTATCTCGGCTTCCAGTCAAAGGAAATAGTAATTGATATGCTACCTCACACAGGTTGGTACTGGTCTTTATCCTGATTATTGTGCCTGTCATATGTATTGGTAATTTGGTATTGTGCTACTGTTTGCCGATTTCATAAAGGAGTTATTTGGAGCCTGAACTCGCAGGCAAATTATTACATCGGGTGATTTTAGTAGAACTGCACAAAATGATCAGATGGACAGGTACTTATGCTGCTGCTATGTACTCCAAAGTTCACTCAGACAAGCATCGATGTTGACAAGAAGTGCCTATATTCATTCGAGTATCAACCGGCGTCAACCAATTGTCAAACTCCAAGTATTAGGAGAGTGAACGCCAAAAATATTGCTTGGTGCATAGCCCAGAAAAACGCAGTCCAGTCATTGGTCCCAACTTGTGCCTTTTGGTTATCGGCACATATGGTAGCGAACTATGTGGCATCGAGTCTAAAGATTCCAGACAAGTTGGTTGACGCGTATATTCATCTGGCACTTAATCAGTCTGCACGCGAAGGATGTTCCATTTCAGTTGAATTGCACAAAAAATTTGGGTGGTTCATTTTCTCACCCGCCTCCTTTCTCGTCTGCAATGTAGAATTTCGGGGAGATACAGGACCAAGATGAGCCAGTAAACTAGTTGGATGAAAGTAGTGGCCAAGTTGCTCAAACCTCCCTCGGCACGAGGCCACTATTTGAGGATAAACCTACAAGCAAAGTTCAGATTGTCTGTGCTGCCTCTTATGTACTCGAAAGTTTACTCGTACAAGAACTAATTTTAGCAAGAAGTACCTCTGATTGAACACCATTTACCAGTCTGTACCCTAGGTAATTAAAGTTCGTCCATGGATCATATTGGCTGTGATCTCAATCATTTGGATGCATAAACATACTAAACATGTGTATATCTGAATCTTTTTGTGAATTATGTATGAATATTGTCGTGTGATCTATCAATCATTTGGATGCATAGATATGCTGAGCTTGTGTATATTTGAATCTTTTGAGTTGTTGATAGTGAATGTTGTCTATGAATATGAACGTGTCCTGTGAACCTGAGTTTGATATGAATGTTTACCTTTTCTGTTGTATTTGTGTGTGAACTTGTTAGTATGCCTACTGTGGGGTATGAAACGCAGGTCTCTTATAAAAGTAATGTTGTGTCCAATTTATGTTTTCCCTTCTAACCACATTATAGATATTTATATTATTACTATTATCGTATATTTTATAGAGACTTATATATACATTATAAAAACATCCCACGTGTTATTAACTTATAAAAGTAAATGTTTAACGGAAGTTGGAAAGGAAAATCCTGGTTGTTTTTGACTCACAGGCAAGGAAAATCCTGGTTATTGCGTACAAAAGCTTGCGAAGATTTTAAGGACCAATTTAATAATAACGTGCTCATTTTTATTTTGAGCTATAACTCGCTAATTTCTTAATTATATATATAAAAAATGTGCCTCTCCGGTTTATTCTTTGATATTAATTGCTCCTTCTAACATAACATTATATATATAACGAGCCCACCTAATACGTGTATTTCAAGGAAGTGCAAATGGGCTGGGCTTTCTTAGAAAATATAAATGGGCTTGATTGACGCGAAATTATTTGTTCACCCAATCCAGCAAATGGACTGTACATTCTAGAAAACATGGGTTAAATATATGCCACATTTTTGCAGGCTGACATGTGGGCCAATAGGCCGAAGCCTACGCAGGGCGTTTTCAACTTGGTCAACAAATGATTGTGTCATCCACAGCCATTGGATTTATATCCAATGGCCGGCATGCACCTTCAATCTCTCGTCTTCTTCCTCCAGCGTCGCCGGGACCGCCTGGTCCCACCTCCAGCGGCTCTGCTTAGCACGCATCGTTGCGTAGCGCTACCCCACCGCCAGCCAGGCTATGCCTCCACCCATCGACACCTCCTGTTATTCTCCGCAGACTACAGCCCCACGCCGCAACAGAACCAGTTATGACCCTTCTCCTCCTGTCAATCTGCGACTCCACTGTCGCGTTTCCCATCTCCGAGTCGTTCCCGTCCGGGGCCTCGCCGTCGTCCACCGCCTCGCTACGTTCAGTGCGGCGTGGTCATAAAACGAGAGTCCTCGGAAGAGGACTGTACGTGGAGAGCCTGACGGCTGGGACCCACGAGGTCCATGGTCGCACGCAAGGAAAGTTCCTCCTTATTAAGCTGAAAAAAAATGTTTCCTCCACCTGACAGCTGGGACCCACCGGCTGTATCTTCGCACGGAAGGAAGTGCCTCCTTGTTTTGCAAAAAAAATTATTCATCCCGTTGACAGTTGGGAACCGTCGGATTTGGTGACTGACTTGTGGGCCTACTAAGCGGACGTGTACGCACGGCCTTGTCAACTTAATCAACAAATGATTCTAGCAGCTGGACCGTTGGATGTTAATCCAACAACCCTGCTCCTTCTTCAACCTCTATTCTTGCTCCTGTCTCCCATGGGCGGCACCGCGGCTGTGCTGTCGCGCACCCGAACCAGTGAAGTTTCCCACTCCTCTCCATCTACGACTCCACTGTCCAGTCTTCCCCATCTCTGGGTCGTTCCAGTCTGGGTGCGCTCTGCATGGTGTGGTCAACGTGGTCAACAACCAAGAGTCATCGGAAGATGACTGTACGTGAGAGGCTCATAGCGGGGACGCACCACGCCCATGGACGCATGCATGCAACGGAACGCGGCGAGGTCAACGTGGTCAAGGAACGACTTCCATCGGAAGTATACTGTACGTGGAGAGTCTCAGCTGGGTCCACGGCCGCAGCAAGTAAGTGCCTCCTTATTACGCGGAAAATAATGATTCCTCCAACTGACCGCAGGGACCCACTGGACGGGCCACCGTATTTTGCGAAAAAAATGTTTGCCCCCTGACTGCTGTAACACCCCAAAATTTTAACCTTGTTTTAATAATTAAAATTTTGCCAGGAAATTAAATTTTTGTTTTCTGGGTTTATCTTTTGATTTCAGAACACCCTTTTCTCTTTAATATTGTGGGTTTTTACCTCAAGTGGAAACTTTCCAAAAGTATTATTGGACTTGTATGCCCTCTCAACAAAACATGTCTTTATCAGTGGACTTATTTGCATAATTGTTTTCCTGAGCTTTATTCTTTTAAAATGATTTTTTCATAAATTTGGAGCCTCTGTTGCACGGCAACCATTTGATTAATGCATTTAAAATTTTCGCCAAAATTTGGGGATGTCATGTGAGGTTTCCACATCACTTTTATGCAAGAATATCTTTTGGTCATTTGGAGATTTTGAGCTCTACATCAACTTTTCAAATCTGGTCCAGTAGGTATTTTTGCACTACAACCTATTTAAATATTCCCTTAAAAATTCTTCTAAGTGTTTGGAAATGTCAGTAGATGCACATAATACAACCTTATGCAAAAACCCATTGGTGTTCTTTGAAAAAGTTGAGAAAATCATCCTCATCTTCATTCTGGTCCAGTTTGGTGATTTGTACTGCAACCCTAAATTGTTTTGCTCTAGTGCCCTTGAGCTTTTTGCTGCTTGTAGTCCTCCCTACAAAATCCTTAAGCCCAGGAGAGTGGACCCATTGGAGGATTTTTAGTGCATGCAATGAAGCCTTGTTCTTGCTGCCCAAAACTGAAGTTTTGCAAAACTTGCACTAGCAAGTTTCTGGTTTTGCCCAAATGATCTTGCCATCATCACCTACATCTAGGGAGAACCTGATCTGGAGTTTTTGGCCACTCCAAGAGTTGCCTAGATGCACTTAGCAATCTGTTGAGCACCTTGTGTGCATGGTCAGTTTTGACATGATTTTTGCCTTTGCACTGTGACCTTGCACCTCTGGACAAAATAGCATGTCCACTAAGCTCCTGGAAGACTCTAACCTAGGTCTGCTAATTGCCAGCCTCCCCCAAGCCCTGTGGCATGCATTGGCATTTCGTCGAGTAGCTAGCGTGCGTGCTCTGGGCGCGCCCAGAGTGCACGTTTTGCACGCGCGCGCACCAAGCCGCCGCGTCGCGCTGCCTCCCTCCCCGCACCCGTTCTGGCCCTTGGCCACCCGCAGCCAGGACGCCCGCCCCTTCCCTCGCCGCAGAGCCGCCCCTGGAGCCCCAGAGTGCCGCTGTCAGGTCGGCCACGGCGGCTAGCGGCCGGCCACAGCAGGCTCTGCCATGGACGGCGCCGCCCAAGCCACCCGCGCGCGCCAGCTGCCCCCTGGAACAGCCCGGGCTCATCCACAAGCCCGTCCGCACGCGCTCGTCGCCTCCACGTAGCCCTGCAGCTACAGAACGGCGTTCGCCGGCGTTCTTATCCACGGCCGCCGCGGGACCGACCTCGAACGCCTATATAAGGGGACCTCGAGCTCGACCAAGCACTCAAGCAACCTCGTTCTATCCCCCTAGTGCCCCAACACCCAGCAATCGACGTCGGGAAGCTATCTTCCCCGACTCCGGCCGGTTCGGCCGCCGCCGCCTTCCGGTGCCGTTCGTCATAACCAGGGCCTCCCCCACCCATCCAACGCCACCGTCCGACTCCCCTCGGCTGTGCGGAGTCGCCCAGCCTCTAAGCTTCGATCGGGAGCCACTACAGCCCAAATCCTCAATCTTGCCCGAAGCCTCCGCCACCGCGAAGCTCGCCGCCGACGATCCCCTCCGTCCCCGAGGCCCTTTCGACTGCCGGGAGGATCGTCCTGGAACGCCGGATCCTTCCCCACCCTCGGATGGCTCCTAGGAGCAGTCGTTCGCCGGCGTCGATCGCCGAAGCCCCCGCCTCGGCTCAGACAAAGGAGGAAGGAGGCGCGGGACAAGTCAAACCTGACCAGTGGGCCCGCTGGACCCACTGTCAGTGACCCAACCCCACCACCATGCGTTTAAGTGGACGCGTAAACCCCTGAAGTACGTCTCCTCTGCTTCGAAAACGTACTTTCCCCCGAAACGTTTTCTTTTTCTGATTTTATTAAAAACAGAACTTTGACTGGCTATATCTTTTAAAATAAAACTCCAAATGAGTTGATTCTTTTTACTACCTCTCTCAAATTTCATCTAGTTTATTTTAAGATTTATTTCAAAAATATTTAGGACAACTTTCTGTACTGTTTTTATATGTCATTTGAATATTCTTCAAAAATAGGAAATGGAGAGAGAAGGAAACTTTCAAAAGGTTTTGGAATGGACACTTCCTCTCCACAACCTGAAGGCAAGCATCCTGAACTCTGGCATAATATTTTTGGGTGTTGTTGGTACGGTTACAACCCTACCTTGACTTGGAGCATACGTTATTTCATGAGGCGATAAAATCATACGCATGAGTGCACAATGGAGATTCTTTGCTGTTAGAATGGATATGCTGGTGATCGTGATCATCCTCGTGAGCTTCTCATGCATACCGGAAGGAAGCCGGGAAAGTCGTGGTCTTGGGTAGACATGAGCTTGTCCCCAGTTCCTCGTCAAGACGAGTGTGTCCGGTATGGCATGATGAGGTATGATGAGCGGTGATTCTGTTTGTTAGTTGAAATATGTTTGTTACGCTAATCATACAGGGAATACTTGAACCTCCTGAGTCGGCCATAGATCGAGTCTTGTTCCAGTAACCCCCATGCTTGTTTCGTTCTACCATTTGTCCCTGCCGCAGGTAGTGTACGGTTCAGTAAGTTGTAAACCCCTTCCTAGCACACACCGTATAGAGAGGCCATGGGGGAAGATACCGGATGCATCCGGTAGGCATGCCACCTGGTCTGGGGGCATGGGTGTTTCCCGTTGGGACCGAGAGGGGGGCACCCCTTAGAGCGCGCGATATAAATTTGATCCCATGCTAAGTCGAGGTTGTAGCCTCCCCACTTAGAGTTTTGCTTGACAGGTGTCGTGGGTGATTCCAGACACCGGTAAGTTAAGCTGGTGTGTGCGGGTCAGGTGTGTTTTCAATTAAAAGACCGTAGGCGGAATTAGTTCCGATGGACTAGATAAATCCGTTACTTGTGGGTAAAGAGTACACCCTCTGCAGAGGTTAAATCTATCCGGAAAGCCATGTCCATGGGTAAGGACTACAGGCTGAGATGGGTCTAGTGACGGTTTTTGGATGGAAACGGCTAAACCAGAACATTGATTATGACCTATGGCATATGAGGATTAGGATTATTATTATTATTGTGGACTAATGATTTACATTATTTGAATTATTGAGTATCCTCGGGACGGTTCTACCTCCTGGATACTCGCTGCGATTATTTTCTTATAAGCCCTTTATGTGGTGTCGCTCAGTCGCCCGACTGTGGCATGCTTCTTATTTTCTTTTATTCATAAGCCCTTTATGTGGTGTCGCTCAGACGCCCGACTGAGGCATGATTTATCTTATTATCCTTTCGAGGCGTCACTTTAGACACTCGATCGGTGCATTCTATTCCTACTCCCATATTACATATTCATATTTTGCCCGCATGCATACATCATGGATTTCGTTTATTTCGTGACAGATGTTATGATCATAGAATATTTCGGAGCATGATTATCCCATGTTATATTATACCCGTGTTCAAAATGTTTGCGAGTACATTCAAAAGTACTCACTGGCTTGTCCCTGGCTATTGTCTTGGCCAGATTTCTCGCATGGAGAGAAGCATTGCGATGACAGCCCCGGAACCTAAGCATTATGATGATAGCAGCCCCGCGAAGATAGGAGTTATCCTGGTCAGCTATTCTTGCGGGAAATGGAGTCCCATAGACGCAGATGAACCACAAACCGCTTCCGCCATCAACCACTAGAAACCAAGTGTTGTACTCATAGGCCACAATGGCCTTGTACTACATATTTTGTACTTTGCTTGGAATTTTTGTATCAAGTTGGTGCCTCATCAGCTAACAGTAATCCTGGGGCTGGTGAGCACAAGGGCCATTTTCTGGGAAATTAATATCCCGAAAAACCGGTCCCGACAGACTTGGTATTAGAGCCAGGCTGACGATTGGCTAATCCTATCTTAGTCAGGTCAATAAACCTAGGTTAACCATCCCACCAGACCCTAACCAAATCCCAGCCAAGCTTCTCGTGTAAGATAGCCCCACAGTGACCCGACGCCTTTCGGCAGTCGGTGCCAAACCTATCAGCCTAGCCTGCCGATCACGCGCCAGTGACCGGCCCCTAAATAGTCCTTTTCGCAAGTGTGCGAAGGAAGACTCCGTCCCCTTTTCCTATAAAAAGGGCATGCTAGCCTCAACACAGCACAACACAACCTCTTTCCCAAACCAAGCCCCGATGCCTGGACCCATTGTTCACAATGAGACCACAGCCACCAACCTTGGAGGTTTTGTGACCGTGCTCGCAAACCTCACCCGCCGTGCCTATGCATTAGAAGAGCCCCCGGAATATGTTGTGTACCAAGGACTCATGAGCGGTGAGAGCCGTCAATTCTGGGCCACTGTACACATCTATGGTAGGGGACTGTCGCCAGAACGCCCCTACAGGTTCACTGGAAGGACAACTTCCTTTGAGCCACAACCCATCCAGCTAGCAGCTCGAGAGGCTATAGTTCAACTCCGGCACTTGTCGCCCAGAGTTAACTGTCGCTCGTTCTACTATTACCCTAGCCGTGACGGGTATGGTAGGCCGCCCCAGGTTGCCAACGGAGATCATGAGACGGATCCTGCATTATTGCATCTGGTGCGCTATGTAAGTGCACTAGAGGGACTGTTCGATCAGATCACTCTTGATCTGATCGCAGCTCGTGGAGAACTGGTTCGCCGAGGCCCGGCTAGAGGAGAAGATGAACCCGACGCCGACAACCCAGTCGTGCTGTTCGGACACCAGATCAAGTCCTTGCGGTCTGCCCCAGCCATCGACCATAATGCTTTGGTGTCCCCAGAAGCGCTTCGTCGCCTTTTGGGAACACGCTCCAACGGGATTGTGGCCAACAACCCCCGCGATGGTCATCATCGCTACCCCGACCCTGCAGGCCCTCAACCTCATCCGGCTAATCCCGACGGTGAAACCCGTGGAGAAGCCTCGACGTCCACAAGGCCAGCCCGCTTAGACATTAACGAAGTAGACTAAGTCGCTCGAGTACTACCGAGCCTTAGTGTTTCTGCGCCTTGTAATTATGTGATCCTGTATCACCATAATTAAATGATGTCTGCTTGTGTGCCCCTATTTTTGAATAGTAGCCATGCATAAGTACGTCAGTGTACAGTTACATTTTTAAATTTCGGGCGCAGCTACCAAAACCAACCCGGACGACACCCACAGTAATGCGTCACTTTGTGGGATATGTGTATCTGTGGCTTTGACCCGGACTCCATAGAACAGAACCGACAACTAGTTACCCTTCACCACGGTAAATAACCCAGCCCCAATGCTATATAAAAGGCCACCTCGTGACCTTGCCAAGTACCCCTCACCTTGTGCACAACACTCACAGCCATTTCTTTGCCATGCCGACCCCCAGTATTTATGTGAGAACTCTAGACGCAACCCCGGGTAGTTTTGTTAAAATATTGTGGGACTTTACCTGCAGTACCATGAGTGCTATCCACCCACCCCAGTACGAGTTGCTCAAATCGAGGATCACCCCTTCCACCTCAAAATATTGGGCAGTGGTGCACATCCCTCCCGTAAACCCAAACCAAGATCCAACGGAAGTCTCCTTCGTGGGGAAATCCATGCCGACCCCGCATATGGCCATAGAAGCTGCTGCGTACGAAGCTCTTGCGCGTCTTTGATTTGCGGTGCCCTATGCCAGAGATCGAGGGTATTATTATTTTCCGAGTCATGCAGCACCCGGAGAAGTAGCATCTTTTCCCGGTGGGCGAATCGAAAGAGACCCAGTACTGGCCAACCTTGCCCAGTATGTTATCGCCCAAGAACGTTTGACTCAGCGGGTAATGGGTTCTCTCCAGAGCCTCGCTGATTTAAATCCTCAGATCGCTATTGGCAGACCACTGAGGCCTGACCAGGAGAGACGCATTCATCAGCTGGTCAACCCGCTTACCCCGATAGAAGAGGAGTGTGCCCTAGTACCAGAGACGTTTTCTCAGGATCCTGTCCGTTTACCGTTTTTATTGTAGACGTCACCGCTGTGTTTATTATCCCAGTATTTATTTATGTGTTGTAACTTGTACGTAGTATCCAAAATCTGTGCGACGGATCAAATATTTGGTTTCAATTATGTGAGCAGTTTTACTGCTGTTAATTTTGATTTAACTAATTTTCGCTCACGATAAATTTGGTAGTGAGATTTCTTTCCCTAAGTTGCTGCAGCATATACCTCTTCACGACGTAGATTTTTATTCACGCAGCGGCAGACTCACGACCACGACCACTCGACCTCGTGCGCTGATTACAAATCCTCGTACATATTTTGCACCTAACTGTTCACACCCGAGGACACCACAGTCTCAGTAAGAGAGATTTGTGAGTAATCATTCGGGCCCGAGTTTCCCCAGCACACCGACAGCTGTTAGCACTCGATGCCGCACCTAATCCTCGAGATCGCCGCCACTGCGAAGAGCTAACACTCGAGCGGCAGCATCACGACGATCATCCAGGATCATCGCGCACAGGAGCACGGAGAACCCCAGCAACGTCGCCAAACCTCCACACACCAGGACCACGTACCAGTCCGGCATCACCTGCGCCATTAGAGCCTCGTCTCGAGCTCCTGCAAACAGCAATGGAGGAGAAGGAAGGAGAAGTAGAAGCGAGGCTAGGTGTGAGGAAGAAGAAAGGAGCGCCGCGGTCATTTTATAGCTCGAGATCGGTGTACGGTGGGCGAGGTCCACCAGCGCTGCTCGTCGCTCGATCGCCGATGTTCGGAGGCGAATCCGTGAGCAGTGCCGACAGTGCACTGGCCCGCGAGGTGAGTGCACGCTGCACCAGCAGCTAGCACGCCGCGCACTACCGCAGTGCGGCCTAGATGCCCTACGCGCTAGTCGTCGCCAGTGGAGAAAGTGCGGGAAAGCCCGCGAGAGAGAGGAAGAAGAGAGAGCCAGAGGTAGAAGAAGAGGCCGACAGTGGACCCCGGGTCCACCTGTCAGCCAGAGGGAACGCTGTACTCTCGGGTACGACCAGCGTATTTTAGTAATTTAGAATTTTATTCTAAATTCACTGTATCCAACGAAGAAATATCCCGTTTTCCACAGCCATGGATTTTTCCACGTAGCGCCAGTTTACCACACTATAGGTTTACACCACTTATTGCCCCTCACTGTAGCCACATTGTTTTTGCACAAGTAGGATGATTATTTTTTTCTGGTAAAAGCGATGTTTGTTCAAAACAGCTTTTAGCAAATCTCGAGGACGAGATTTTTTTCTTAAGGGGGGGGGGGTAGTGTTGTAACACCCCAAAATTTTAACCTTGTTTTAATAATTAAAATTTTGCCAGGAAATTAAATTTTTGTTTTCTGGGTTTATCTTTTGATTTCAGAACCCCCTTTTCTCTTTAATATTGTGGGTTTTTACCTCAAGTGGAAACTTTCCAAAAGTATTATTGGACTTGTATGCTCTCTCAACAAAACAATTCTTTATCAGTGGATTTATTTGCATAATTGTTTTCCTGAGCTTTATTCTTTTAGAATGATTTTTCATAAATTTGGAGCCTCTGTTGCACTGCAACCATTTGATTAATGCATTTAAAATTTTCGCCAAAATTTGGGGATGTCATGTGAGGTTTCCACATCACTTTTATGCAAGAATATCTTATGGTCATTTTGTTATTTTGAGCTCTACATCAACTTTTCAAATCTGGTCCAGTAGGTATTTTTGCACTACAACCTATTTAAATATTCCCTTATAAATTCTTCCAAGTGTTTGGAAATGTCAGTAGATGCACATAATACAACCTTATGCAAAAACCCATTGGTGTTCTTTGAAAAAGTTGAGAAAATCATCCTCATCTTCATTCTGGTCCAGTTTGGTGATTTGTACTGCAACCCTAAATTGTTTTGCTCTAGTGCCCTTGAGCTTTTTGCTGCTTGTAGTCCTCCCTACAAAATCCTTAAGCCCAGGAGAGTGGACCCATTGGAGGATTTTTAGTGCATGCAATGAAGCCTTGTTCTTGCTGCCCAAAATTGAAGTTTTGCAAAACTTGCACTAGCAAGTTTCTGGTTTTGCCCAAATGATCTTGCCATCATCACCTACATCTAGGGAGAACCTGATCTGGAGTTTTTGGCCACTCCAAGAGTTGCCTAGATGCACTTAGCAATCTGTCGAGCACCTTGTGTGCATGGTCAGTTTTGACATGATTTTTGCCTTTGCACTGTGACCTTGCACCTCTGGACAAAATAGCATGTCCACTAAGCTCCTGGAAGACTCTAACCTAGGTCTGCTAATTGCCAGCCTCCCCCAAGCCCTGTGGCATGCATTGGCATTTCGTCGAGTAGCTAGCGTGCGTGCTCTGGGCGCGCCCAGAGCGCACGTTTTGCACGCGCGCGCACCGAGCCGCCGCGTCGCACTGCCGCCCTCCCCGCACCCGTTCTGGCCCTTGGCCACCCGCAGCCAGCACGCCCGCCCCTTCCCTCGCCGCAGAGCCGCCCCTGGAACCCCACAGTGCCGCCGTCAGGTCGGCCACGCCGGCTAGCGGCCGGCCACAGCAGGCTCTGCCATGGACGGCGCCGCCCAAGCCACCCTTGCGCGCCAGCTGCCCCCTGGAACAGCCCGGGCTCATCCACAAGCCCGTCCGCACGCGCTCGTCGCCGCCACGTAGCCCTGCAGCTACACAACGGCGTTCGCCGGCGTTCTTATCCACGGCCGCCGCGGGACCGACCTCGAACGCCTATATAAGGGGACCCCGAGCTCGACCAAGCACTCAGGCAACCTCGTTCTATCCCCCTAGTGCCCCAACACCCAGCAATCGACGTCGGGAAGCTATCTTCCCCGACTCCGGCCGGTTCGGCCGCCGCCGCCTTCCGGTACCGTCCGTCATAACCAGGGCCTCCCCCACCCATCCAACGCCACCGTCCGACTCCCCTCGGCTGTGCGGAGTCGCCCAGCCTCTAAGCTTCGATCGGGAGCCACCATAGCGCAAATCCTCAATCTTGCCCGAAGCCTCCTCCGCCGCGAAGCTCGCCGCCGACGATCCCCTCCGTCCCCGAGGCCCTTTCGACTACCGGGAGGATCTTCCTGTAACGGCGGGTCCTTCCCCACACTCGGATGGCTCCTAGGGGCAGTCGTTCGCCGGCGTCGATCGCCGAAGCCCCCGCCTCGGCTCGGACAGAGGAGGAAGGAGGCGGCGGACTAGTCAAACCTGACCAGTGGGCCCGCTGGACCCACTGTCAGTGACCCAACCCCGCCACCACGCGTTTAAGTGGACGCGTAAACCCCTGAAGTACGTCTCCTCTGCTTCGAAAACGTACTTTCCCCCGAAACGTTTTCTTTTTCTGATTTTATTAAAAACAGAACTTTGACTGGCTATATCTTTTAAAATAAAACTCCAAATGAGTTGATTCTTTTTCCTACCTCTCTCAAATTTCATCTAGTTTATTTTAGGATTTATTTCAAAAATATTTAGGACAACTTTTTGTACTGTTTTTATATGTTATTTGAATATTCTTCAAAAATAGGAAATGGAGAGAGAAGGAAACTTTCAAAAGGTTTTGGAATGCACACTTCCTCTCCACAACCTGAAGGCAAGCATCCTGAACTCTGGCATAATAATTTTGGGTGTTGTTGGTACGGTTACAACAATACCTTGACTTGGAGCATACGTTATTTCATGAGGCGATAAAATCATACGCATGAGTGCACAATGGAGATTCTTTGCTGTTAGAATGGATATGCTGGTGATAGTGATCATCCTCGTGAGCTTCTCATGCATACCGGAAGGAAGCCGGGAAAGTCGTGGTCTTGGGTAGACACGAGCTTGTCCCCAGTTCCTCGACGAGACGAGTGTGTCAGGTATGGCATGACGAGGTATGATGAGCGGTGATTCTGTCTGTTAGTTGAAATATGTTTGTTACGCTAATCATACAGGGAATACTTGAACCTCCTGAGTCGGCCATAGATCGAGTCTTGTTCCAGTAACCCCCATGCTTGTTTCGTTCTACCATTTGTCCCTGCCGCAGGTAGGGTACGGTTCAGTAAGTTGTCAACCCCTTCCAAGCACACACCGTACAGAGAGGCCATGGTGGAAGATACCGGATGCATCCGGTAGGCATGCCACCTGGTCTGGGGGCATGGGTGTTTCCGGATGGGACCGAGAGGGGGGCACCCCTTAGAGCGCGCGATATAAATTTGATCCCATGCTAAGTCGAGGTTGTAGCCTCCCCACTTAGAGTTTTGCTTGACAGGTGTCGTGGGTGATTCCAGACACCGGTAAGTTAAGCTGGTGTGTGCGGGTCAGGTGTGTTTTCAATTAAAAGACCGTAGGCGGAATTAGTCCCGATGGACTAAATAAATCCGTTACTCGTGGGTAAAGAGTACACCCTCTGCAGAGGTTAAATCTATCCGGAAGGCCATGTCCATGGGTAAGGACTACAGGCTGAGATGTGTCTAGTGACGGTTTTCGGATGGAGAAACGGCTAAACCAGAACATTGATTATGACCTATGGAATATGAGGATTAGGATTATTATTATTGTGGACTAATCATTTACATTATTTGAATTATTGAGTATCCTCGGGACGGTTCTACCTCCTGGATACTCGCTGCGCTTATTTTCTTATAAGCCCTTTATGTGGTGTCGCTCAGACGCCCGACTGTGGCATGCTTGTTATTTTCTTTTATTCATAAGCCCTTTATGTGGTGTCGCTCAGACGCCCGACTGAGGCATGATTTATCTTATTATCCTTTCGAGGCGTCACTTCAGACACTCGATCGGTGCATTCTATTCCTACTCCCATATTACATATTCATATTTTGCCCGCATGCGTACATCATGGATTTCGTTTATTTCGTGACAGATGTTATGATCATAGAATATTTCGGAGCATGATTATCCCCTTTTATATTATACCCGTGTTCAAAATGTTTGCGAGTACATTGAAAAGTACTCACTGGCTTGTCCCTGGCTATTGTCTTGGCCGGATTTCTCGCATGGAGAGAAGCATTGCGATGATAGCCCCGGAACCTAAGCATTATGATGGTAGCAGCCCCGCGAAGATAGGAGTTATCCTGGTCAGCTGTTCCTGCGGGAAATGGAGTCCCATAGACGCAGATGAACCACAAACCGCTTCCGCCATCAACCACTGGAAACCAAGTGTTGTACTCATAGGCCACAATGGCCTTGTACTACATATTTTGTACTTTGCTTGGAATTTCTGTATCAAGTTGGTGCCTCATCAGCTAACAGTAATCCTGGGGCTGGTGAGCACAAGGGCCATTTTCCGAGAAATTAATATCCCGAAAAGCCGGTCCTGACAACTGCTGGGACCCACCTGACGGGCCACTGTATTTCGCGAAAAAACGTTCCCCCCGCTGTCAGCTCGGACCCACCGGAAGTGCCTCCTTATTACGCACCAAAAAATGAATACTCCCCCGGCTAGCTGGGACCCACCTTGGTGGGAGGTTGACTTGTGGGCCTACTAAGTTGACGGGGACGAAGGGCTTTGTCAACTTAGTCAATATGAACGATTCTAGCTCCAGTGACCGTACGATGTCCATCCAAATGCCGTAGTGCTTCTTCAACCTCTGGTCTTCTTACTCCAGCCGCCCAAAGCAGCGCCGGTCGTGCCGCATGCTCCTGCCTCCCGTGGCCGGCTGTGCTGCCGCGGAGGCCTCACCGCCCCCTACTATTCCCACCGCTAGCCAGGCCCTGTGGCGATGGCAGCCTCACACCGCAGCCGAACCAGTGAACCCTTGTACTCCTCTCCGCGCGGGCTTCCACTATCGCGTCTTCCCCGGCTCCGCGTCGTCCCCTTCCTAGGCCTCGCCGTCGTCCACCGCCGTGGTGCTCTCCGCGCGGCGTGGTCAACGTGGTCAAGGAATGACTTCCATCGGAAGAGTACTGTACGTGGAGAGGATGACAGCTGGGTCCACGGCCACAGCCAAGGGGGGAAATACCAAAAAGGCCCTCAAGGTGGCTTCTCCAAGAAGCCAAGCAAAAAGCACTTCCACTATTCATGACGACATTTTTCAGCGTCCGTTAGAACTGAAAATATTTATGTGGGCTCAGAACATTTCCAGTACCCACTAAAATAATTTTCAACGTGTTCCGAAACAATTTCGGTTTAGTGATTTTCATCTGCGAAAAGCAAACAAGAATGCGTTTTCACTATTCATGAAGACAATTTTTCACGTCCACTAAATCCGAAAATATTTCTGTGGGTCTTAGAATAATTCCAGTACCCACTAAAATGATTTTGGATTCATTCTGAAACAATTTCAGATCAGTGAATTTCATCTGCGAAAAACAGCCAAAGCGGTACTGGCAGCTCCGAAACATTTTCGGTTTTTATTTCTGAAAATTCCAAAAAGTTTCCAGAATGATTCTGGCACCCTCCAAGAATTATCAGGCATGTGCCGAAACCATTTTGACTTAATGGCATACCCCGAAACAACTTTTTCGGTTTCACCGAAACTCATCCGGTGACCTCTCTCTGCGGTACGATTCCGCTGTCCGAAACTTTTCGGCGTCCGAAACTTTTTCGGTGATTTTCTCTCAGACTCCCTGTCTAGTATTCAGCAGATAGATGATCCTTAAGCGTGTGACCCTATAGGTTCGGTGAAGTAAAGACATGACCTGGAACCCCTTCCGATCAATGATCAACATCGGAGCCGTGGACACCCATATTGACCCCTATACCCACACGAATGAATATTCGAGTGAACCTCCAGTTGAGGTGAGCTATTCCTATTGCTTCACGATATATCACAAACACCTGAGGTGAGATTTGTTCCATCCCCGTGGGCCAACACTTTGTCCAATATGCAAGTTACCTCGTTACCGGTTTTGTTCTCTTTTCTCGTTTCGTGTTCCGGCATCCCCGTGATCAAATCACAAAGTGTCTGGCCAGACGATGATGGACACCGTAACACCGAGAGGGCCCGAGTATATCTCTCCATCGTCGGAGGAGCAAATCCCAATCTCGAGCTATCAAGTTACTTAACATACTTTCCCATGAACCCGTAAGCCGCTTTATAGCCATCTAGTTACGGATGACGTTTAACAAACCCCAAAGTTCATGAAGCAAGCATGAAGAAACTCGATACTCTCATGGTCTAAGGAATTATGCAAACATTAACTATCTCTGTGTTATGAACCATTAACTTGTGAGGAATCTATCGCATAGCATAACATCAATTCGGGTCGATTCAACACAAATGTCCTTCCTGACATTGTGCCCTCAAAGTTGCTTGGCATAGACATGCCCATGATTGGGAAAACATAATCATCATGCAACACTTGAGCTAGTCTTAGAGGCACGACTAGGAATACATTTTACCATTTATTATTCCACACGTGCATATGGGTTCTCCCCAGAGCCTTTATGGATATACGGGCTCGGGAAGCACAACAGTTATAGCATGGAACATAAACATAATTATGAACATGGAGATAATCAATAACATTTATTATTGCCTCTAGGGCATATCTCCTACAGACTCCCACTTGCACTAGAGACAATAATCTAGCTTATGCTAATGCACTTCACACCTGTGGCACACCGGTGTAAATATGCTTCGCTTGTGGTATAGCTTGATGTCCAACGGATCTGACGACTTCAGTTCCGTGTGTATCTTTGCATGTCCTCGCGTTTTCACGTTTTCACAAAATTCATATTTTGTGTGGACTTGGCTTTGTATGTATGTGAATCACAGGTCGAACCTGGATTCCTCAGACTGAGTTATGGAGCAACTACCTGCAGTAGTGTCCCATTGTCAAAAGCCATCTTGGGACTATACTAAGTTCATGAATGAACTATATGATTCAACATCTTCTTTGTCGCTTCTAAAGCGTCAACATACTTAGCCCTTGTTATAGAATTTGCCACAGTAACTAGTTTGAACAAATTCCAACTAACTGTGCCACCACATTGTGTGTTACACAAAAACCCTTAATTTAAATCGAAAATCGCATGGAGAAAAGATGAAGACTGTATCGATGTAACATTTTACAACGAACTCTTCATGATATCTGCTTGTGAGAAAACCATGTCATCAGTACTTACTCTAGTACTCTGTGACATCTTTCACTGTTGTCCCATGATCAGTAATTTGATCACTTTGATATCCATACTCGCAACACCTTGGGAGTATCGGACATATCTGGTTGTTTTACATACCATGAATACATGATTAATCCAAACACAAAAGTGCGTGGAATCTGCATCATGTATTTTACTCATCAGTGTTTTGGGACACCGAGTCTTGCAAAAACTCTTTCCATGTGACTTTGGCAAGAATCACTCCTTGGCGTTTTAAATGCTAAAAGGTTTTAGCATCCTGTCAATATGTATTCATTGCTTAGCCCCATTAGGTAAATCTATCTCCATAGATCATCATGCCTAATATTGAGGCTATTTAGCCTAAGCACTTCATCGAAAAACTATTTTCAAATGAAGTCCTAATTCGTGTCAAGAAATTTATTTCCAATTACCAATGTGCCAAGCACATAAGGTTTTTAGAAATATTATTACGCTCCCACTTACTTTCTTGAATTACAAGCATCTTCGTTACCCATTGATGAAGTCAAACCCCTTTGACCATTTCATCAAAGCACGAAGATTCCAACTCCATTTTGCTCTCTTCTGTCCATCGCTGGAACTCTGAAGTTTGCACCCTTACTAGCATCCTCTGGATAGACAAAATGCCTTGGACTGTAACACATGCAAGTCCTTGGTTTCATTTCCATCAGATGGAAATCCTATTGTCATCTATGTTTCATATCTCATGATTGAAATATGTATTAATTGCTAGTTCAACCCGAACCGACTTTAAGCATCGCTACGATGAAAACAACCTCATCGTAGTCAACTCTTGAACTTGTTATTTCAACAAGTCGAGCTTTATGGATAAAACATTTTTATCCGTATCAGTTTTAAGTTCCATAAATATTCGTTAGACTCTAAGTCTTCTGAAAGGTGTATCAAGGTTTTAATCTTGAATCACTTATATGGAAACTAACTCGGGTTGTATTGGCATTTAGCCAATTCTGGAGTCAGGGCCCATCAACGCTTCCTTGTGTATCGTAGGTATAATGTTGTCTAACAACAATAACTCGTTTGCGCACCTGAGAGGTTTGCACGAGCCTTGCCTACGTAGTTCAGCTGCAAGCTCGACCGATGTTCATACATTTTATTGTAGAGACTTCCGTATCAGTCGCAGTAGGAAACTCTGGAATTACTTCCAAGGTCTCTTTCCTTTGATCTGATGACGAAGATACTGTTTATCTCATCGAGTTGCACTATTCTCCCACTCACCTTTTTGAAAGAACCATTCTCTTTAAAAGCACACCGTTTCGCGGCAAAACTATTTGCCTCGGTATAGTGAGGGAGGAATACCCAACATTTTCGTATAACCTACAAAGTAGCACTTGTCTGATTTGGAATAGGTTTGTAACCTTTTATACAAGCCCCATATTCCAAATTTTAAGAAAAGATATAACATGGTTGGGCGTACCATACCATGGCTTCATTTCAACAGACCCGATGTAGCTCTTTTCAGTGTAAAAGCCGCAGTCTCTAAAGCATCACTTTAAAAAGGTTAATGGCAAATTTATTTATGTCATCTTTGACCTTACCATGTCATAAATGGTTGATTACATCTCCACGGACTTTTCACTTGCAGTGGTGTTCCGGGAGGTGCAAGTTATGAAACCCCTTTCACAACTCATCAGACATTCGCTAAACATGTAACTCAAATATTCCTTTGTGCAATCAAATTGCAGAAACATAATTTTCTTGTTACAATAACTTCTACTTCATTTTTGAAAACCTTTCGAATGATTTCAAAAGGTCCAGACTTACGTCTCATCAAGCAAATATCCATATATCTGCTTGAGTCATTTCTGAAGATATATAAATCCACTACTTGCAACAACATTTATTGAACTACACACATCAAAATGTATGATCACCAATAATTTTGTTGCTCGTTCCTTATGGCCTGTGAACGGTATTTCAGTCACTTCACTTTTTGGAGAAAAGTTGCAAGTGTCAGATGATTCAAAATCAAACGACTTCAAAATCCATCCTAATGGAATTTTTCCATGCGGGTTTCTCCAATGTGACCAAATACAGTGCCACGCATGTGTGGTATTCTCATTGTCTTGCGACATTTAGCGTCAGTGTTATGGATGTATTATATTACCATCAATATTCATAACATACATCCATCTTGGATGGAAGCATGGCCCTTCATGTTATTCAGAATACTTAACAACAATTGTTGTTTTTATGAACAACTCTTTGCAACAAACATTGTGCAATGGGCTAGAGTTTATGAAACTCTAAAATGAATTATGAATGTAAACCCAGAGGTATTGTATTATTATCAATATTCATAACATACATCTCATTCATAATGAAAGTATGGCCCTTGTGTTATTCATAACATCGAACATAAGAAGTTCTCTTATGTACAACCTTCTTGCAAGATACCTTATGCAATGGGATAGAGTTTGTAAAACTCTAAGTGAATTATGAAAATAAATACATATGGAAATACACCGATGGAAGGTATAGTAACATTTACTATGTTCCCTGTGTATACCTTAACCTCATTTCTAGCTACTCTTTCAGGGCATAGTAGTTCTTACATCGAGTTGCAACAGAATGCAATCGAGCGGGCATTTTTGTGATGAACTCACAATACCCAAGAATTAGTGATTAACATGTTTAACCATAATTCGTAAGAACTATATCTTTGACCAGCCTTCTATACATCAAAAACTTGTATGACATTCATACATGAGCTGGATATTCCAGTCTTCTTTCCTTTTGCCTTTATACTTCTAACAGTTTAACTTTTAGTATTTCTCCTACTCTCAGAAGAAGCACCCAACTTAAGAGTGGCATTAGCCCCGGACTTTCTAGGTGTGTAAGTCATACTAACACCCTTTGGACACTTCCTTTCTCTTTAAGTTGTTGTTTTATTCACCTTTCTTTATATGATAGGCATTCTTCTGGATCCCTTTCCCAACAGTCAAATGCATAGTAAACACTTTTACTAATACTTGCAAACAAACATTGCTTTGTTTGTATCTGAAAATAATTTTCAGTTCCATGAATATCATATAACTATCCCAACTTTTGAAGTTTGGGTTTCATGGAAGCAAACATATTCCACTTGACCGTAACAGAATTCTAGCTTTTGGATCAAAGGACGAGAGTCACATGATCCATAGCATTAGCGGGAGGATACAGAAAGCATGCGATAGGACAAAGTCCTTCTCGGCACTTTTGAGGACAATCCTCATATTACGTTACCAATCGTAAAGTTTTAACCAGATATTTGACAGCTATTCAATTTTAATAGGGAAGGTGGAAATGCGAGCCATTATTCTATAACTATTATGCAAACCACACTTAGACAGTGTTCAAAATTAATTTCACTAAGAATTAAACATGTTAATTCAACAGTGCGCTCCCACTCAAATCAATATCTCTCAAAATTGATTGTGAGTGATACAAGACCCACATTTCAATTGTTCGCCATTGGTGTAACACCACTGATGACGAAAAATCTCAACCGGTAGGCCAACTTGCCAATCACATCTCTATGTGACTCTTGTTCATCTTTCGATGCGCGTGTTCCGAGCTCATGACGGTCATGCCTGAACGTCAAGACAACCAAGTGATCTCGCTGCGAGGTCTCAACTCACCCGCCTCACACTTCTCTAATCGTTCGTACCCGTGTGACACGGCGCACCCCGAAAAGATAGGTGCCGTCACGGTGCTACACTTGGGAGAACACTAACTACTTGGTATTTTAAGTGAGAGATCACCCTAATAAAAGAGACTACCGCGCAATCAAGAATCGTGCATCATAAGGGATAAACATCTCAGGCAATTCATAATAGCATGATATGGGATAGCCCTTTCTGACGGAGAAGTCTTTCATTTCTTCGTCTTCGGCATTCGCGACAGAGTTCACCTTCGCGAAGATTGCCACCACCTTGTCGATGCACCGGGTAATATTGCTATCTCCATAGCGTATAAAATTAATGCATTACTTAAGGTTGACACGCAGGTCATTAAAGTGCAATCATATGGCTCCAGCCATCATGCCAAATCATGACACGCAGGTCATGTTAATCAAATTACACCATATAGTCATCTCATACATAATCGAATTAGTATGAGCACTGCTATACCACATCACATGCACATCCTGCAAAACCAAGTTAGACGACTCTAATCGGTTTATGCAAAATTTATTTTACGTGGCTTCTAAGGTTTTGACTTAAACCGCAGCGACCAACGTTCATCATCAAGTATGATAGTTCATGTCGCTAGATTAACTTTGCAGGGTGTATGAAGCACGAGACAGTAAAATCTCGAACCCCATACTAAACTTCGTCATACGCATGACCCCCGTGCAGATCATATCTGCATTGCCCTGTTGTCTGCGAATTTCATCTTTCTTTTGACTACAGTAGAACCCAAAGAACTGATAGCACTTCCATGATCAATCAGGATCACGGATTGCCAGAACTTTGTCAAATTCCACCATGCTGTCTCGAGATTGAGCAAACGCAAATTCTAGGGAAGCAACAAGAACATCGGGTAACAGATTTCATCTGTCACCCGCATAAATAATTTTCAGCAATAGATCTCATCTACTACCTAATTATATTATGCAATACCCATACATCTCTATGTATTCTAAATCGCAACCTGCATCTACGCATAGCACGGCTCATGATGCCACTGAAGGGTAACGCGACAGAAAACAAATATTTTCCGACCTACGCACCAGCCCAGGACCACTATGGAGATTGCATACATGGTTTGATCTTTTTCGTTACCGACTCGTAGCGCAGCGGGAAGTAGAGTCGATGACGATCGGTGGTGCATATGCCCGCAGCTAGGATTTACAACCTCCCAACCGCGAGGATGTATACCCTCATCTGCTCCTCAGACAGCCCTCCGGGAGGCGGTCGAACAGTCCCCCGGACGGTGTCGCGGACAGCCCTTCGGGAGGACCTTCGAAACTCGAACGGTCACTCGGACAGCCCTTCGGGAGGACCTTCAAAACTCGGACGGTCACACTGACAGCCCTTCGGGAGGCACTCACGAACTAAGACCGAAACTACGATCTCTCTACAGAGTTGCACACATACGGTGTCATCTATCCGGCAGGGCTTCGCCGTCCAGAACTAGTTCCCACCGGAACCCAGACAGCCTTTCGGCTCTACGAAACTATTTCGCTGGGAGGGAGAGAGAAGCCAGATCATGCATGGCACTTGTATGTGAGAAGGGATGATCCTTTAGGCAGCCCCCTCCACCCCTATTTATAGGCCAAGCCCAAGGGTGGCTTCTCCAAGAAGCCAAGGGGGGAAATACCAAAAAGGCCCTCAAGGTGGCCTCTCCAAGAAGCCAAGCAAAAAGCACTTCCACTATTCATGACGACATTTTTCAGCGTCCGTTCGAACTGAAAATATTTATGTGGGCTCAGAACATTTCCAGTACCCACTAAAATAATTTTCAACGTGTTCCGAAACAATTTCGGTTTAGTGATTTTCATCTGCGAAAAGCAAACAAGAATGCGTTTTCACTATTCATGAAGACAATTTTTCGCGTCCACTAAATCCGAAAATATTTCTGTGGGTCTTAGAATAATTCCAGTACCCACTAAAATGATTTTCGATTTGTTCTGAAACAATTTCAGATTAGTGAATTTCATCTGCGAAAAACAGCCAAAGTGGTACTAGCAGCTCCGAAACATTTTCGGTTTTTATTTCTGAAAATTCCAAAAAGTTTCCAGAATGATTCTGGCACCCTACAAGAATTATCAGGCATGTGCCGAAACCATTTTGACTTAATGGTATACCCCGAAACAACTTTTTCGGTTTCACCGAAACTCATCCGGTGACCTCTCTCTGCGGTATGATTCCGTTGTCCGAAACTTTTCGGTGTCCGAAACTTTTCGGTGATTTTCTCTCAGACTCCCTGTCTAGTATTCAACAGATAGATGACCCTTAAGCGTGTGACCCTATAGGTTCGGTGAAGTAAAGACATGACCTGGAACCCCTTCCGATCAATGATCAACATCGGAGCCGTGGACACCCATATTGACCCCTATACGCACACGAATAAATATTCGAGTGAACCTCCAGTTGAGGTGAGCTATTCCTATTGCTTCACGATATATCACAAACACCTGAGGTGAGATTTATTGCATCCCCGTGGGCCAACACTTTGTCCACTATGGAAGTTACCTCGTTACCAGTTTTGTTATCTTTTCTCGTTTCGTGTTCCGGCATCCCCGTGATCAAATCACAAAGTGTCTGGCCAGACGATGATGGACACCGTAACACCGAGAGGGCCCGAGTATATCTCTCCATTGTCGGAGGAGCAAATCCTAATCTCGAGCTATCAAGTTACTTAACATACTTTCCCATGAACTCGTAAGCCGCCGTAATAGCCATCCAGTTACGGATGACGCTTAACAAACCCCAAAGTTCATGAAGCAAGCATGAAGAAACTCGATACTCTCATGGTCTAAGGAATTATGCAAACACTAACTATCTCTGTGTTATAAACCATTAACTTGTGACGAATGTATCTCATAGCATAACATCAATTCGGCTCGATTCAACACAAATGTCCTTCCTTACATTGTGCCCTCAAAGTTGCTTGGCATAGACATGCCCATGATTGGGAAAACATAATCATCATGCAACACTTGAGCTAGTCTTAGAGGCACGACTAGGAATACATTTTACCATTTATTATTCCACACGTGCATATGGGTTCTCCCCAGAGCCTTTATGGGTATACGGACTCGGGAACCACAGCAGTTATAGCATGGAACATAAACATAATTATGAACATGGAGATAATCAATAACATTTATTATTGCCACTAGGGCATATCTCCTACAGGTGGGTCATCGGCGACGGTGGAGTGGGGGAGGGTGCGGGCCAGGGGTCGGCGCCGGCGGCCGGTGGAGCGGGGGAGGGTGCGGTGGGTCGTCGGCGGCGGTGGAGTGGGGAAGGGTGTGGGGTGTCAGCGGCGGCGGCCGGTGGAGCGGGGGAGATGGTGCGAGATCGAGTGTCCATGAAATTTAAAAACATTCATGAGTTCAAAAAGTGCCCATGAAATACAATCGAGAAATGAAGGCTACAATTTAAATACAATCCATCTTAGCTAGCTATCTGTTCACAATCTTCATGCCTTTATTTTTCGTAAATGGAGTTCTTCTCTTGAACGGACGTCCTTTAGGTAGGGTGGTCCTGCTTCTTCTTGTGGTGTATGCTGATACTTCATCGTCGTCGTCATGTTCCATCTTCGGGTTGCCGTACTTTTCGAAGTCTTGCTCATTGGCGACTCCATCCATTCCGATGATCTTCCTTTTGCCTCTCCTCACGACAACACGACTGGGCTTTGATGGGTCGGTAATGAAGAAGCATTGGTCCACTTGGGAAGCCAGTACCCATGGCTCATTCTTCACGGTGACGTTCGCGCCTGCGGTCTTGGATTTGGCTTCGGGTATAACCATGGTGGTTAAATACCGGTCTTTTTTTATGACGCTCTTGGCCCATCTGACACGGAACATCGGGACCTTCTCTCCAGCGTAGCTCAGCTCCCAGATCTCCTCGATCCTTCCGTAGTATCCGTCCTTGTCGTTACCGGTGTAGGATTCCATCATTACCCCGGAGTTCTGATAACCATCGCTCTTCATGTCCTTGTCCTCGGTGTAGAATGTGTAGCCGTTGATATCGTATGCCTCATACGTCATCAGGTTGTGCTCGGCGCCCTATGACAAGGCGAATATGAGTTGTTCTTC
Organism: Triticum aestivum; assembly: GCF_018294505.1. NCBI lineage: Eukaryota > Viridiplantae > Streptophyta > Magnoliopsida > Poales > Poaceae > Triticum > Triticum aestivum. Next base: position 32,037,500 of record NC_057811.1, on the reverse strand, counting down.
CGCGGAAGAATCCTCATGTAAAGGGTACGATAGAAGCTTCTGCTTGAACCAACGCGTGAAACATGAGTTGTGCTCTTTGATTATATCTCCGTCCGTCCTCTGTTGGCCTCGGTCATTGTACGTCTTCTCAATAAACGTTTTGTGCTCTACCACCCAAGGATCGACCATGTCTATGTGTTGTAGCGCGACTAGGTTTGCTCTTTCAAAGTCGGCGAGTTGACCATCGAAGTCGACATGCATTTCGCGGCGACCCTCACGGTGACCCCATCCAGCGAGCCTGCCGAGGTGCCTGTTGACGGGCAGACCAACGGGGTTCTCGATGCCTAGATAATTCGTGCAGTAGGAGATGCACTCTTCGGTCAGAAAGCCCCTGGCTATGCTTCCCTCTAGACGAGACATGTTGCGAACGTATCCTTTGATGACACCATTCATCCTTTTGAACGGCATCATGCTGTGCAGGAACGTCGGCCCGAGTTGGATGATATCCTCCACGATATGGACCAGCAGATGCACCATAACGTCGAAGAATGCGGGAGGGAAGTACATCTCAAGCTCGCATAGTATCACCACGATCTCTTCCTGTAACCTTCTAAGTTGCCTCACGCCAACCGACTTCCAAGAGATGACGTCGAAAAAGTTGCATAGGCCAAATAGCGTTTCACGGACGTGCGCGTCCATGATCCCACGGATTGCAACTGGAAGTATCTGCGTCATCAGCATGTGACAGTCGTGAGACTTCATCCCGCTGAACTTCTGCTTCACTGAGTCTAGGTATCTGCTTATCTTCCCCGCGTAGCCGTAAGGAAGTTTTACTCCTACGAGGCAGGTGAAAAACTGATCGATCTCCTCCTGACATAGAGTGAAGCGCGCGGGAGGGAAGTCATTTCCGGTCTTCTTGGCCTTTTTGCCTTTGCGACGACTTTCCGTGTCCTTCTTCGCCCCATCATCATCATCATCATCATTAGCGTGAAGCTCCTCCCTGATGCCCATTGATTTCAAGTCTGCCCTTGCTTTCGGCCCATCTTTGGTCCTCTCTGGCATGTTGACCAGGGTACCAAGCAGACTCTCGCACACGTTCTTCGTGATATGCATGACATCAAGGCTGTGAGGCACACGGTGGATCTTCCAGTACGGCAAGTCCCAAAAAACAGACCTCGTTTTCCATACCTTCAGCAGTGGCTCTGGCGCCTTTCGCTTCTTTCCCGGCTCTGGCGCCTTTTGCTTCTTTCCCGGCAGTGGGCAATCTTTCCAATTTTTCAACAGCTCGTTTATTTCCTCGCCGCTCCTCGTACGCGGGCGTCTTCGGGGTTCGGTTTCACCATCGAACAGATCCTTGCGTTTCCTCCACGGGTCATCGTCGTGAAGCCACCTTCGATGTCCCATGAACACGGTTTTCGAAGACCCGGGATCTCTATCTAGCTAGCGATACGTTGTGTCATCCATGCACCTGACGCATCCAGAAAATCCGTGGACCACCTGCCCCGCGAGATATCCGAAACCGAGATAGTCGTGCACCGTCGTTAGCAGTGCGGCTCTCATAGGGAAATATTCTTTCTCTGCGGCGTCCCACGTATTGGCTGGCGTTTTCCACAGCGTGTCTAGCTCCTCTTCCAGCAACCCCAGATACAGATTGATGTCGTTCCCTAGTTGTTTCGGCCCTTCAATTAGCATACTCATGTGAATGTACTTCATCTTCATGCACAACCAGGGGGGAAGGTTGTACATCCACACAAACACAGGCCAGGTGCTATGTGTGCTTCTCTGGCTGCCAAACGGATTGACTCCATCGGTACTCGCGCCCAGCACGATGTTCCTTGGATCGTTCCCAAATTCTGGGTGTTCGAAGTTCAACGCTTGCCACTGGCTCCCATCCTTAGGGTGACTCAGCATCTTGTCTTTTTTATTTATCTCCGGATCATTTGCGTCATCTTCTCGCTTCTTGTCCTCCCTATCCACGTGCCAACGCAGGAGCTTTGCTACCTTAGGGTCCGCGAAATACCACTGCAGACGAGGAGTGATCGTAAAGTACCACACCACTTTTCGAGGAGCATTCTTCCTCTTCTTGTATCGAGTGACGCCGCACACCGGACATATGGTAGACTCCGTGTGCTCGTCCTGATAAATGATGCAATTGTTCATGCACACATGGTATTTCACGTGCGGTAAATCCAGAGGACACATGATTTTCTTCGCCTCCTCGAAACTGGTCGGGCACTTGTTCCCCTTGGGAAGACGTTCGTGCCAGAATGACATGTTCTCGTCGAAGCATGCGTCGGTCATTTTGTGCTTTACCTTCATCTCCAGAGCCATGAGCGTTACTTTCAGGCGGGTATCCTCGGGCCTGCATCCTTCATACAATGGAGTAACCGCGTCTATCTCCAGTTGATCCAGCTTGGCTTTCTCTCGGGCGGCAGCTCTTGCGTTATCCGTCTGCTTGAGAAGCAGCTCTTGAATATGAGGGTGCTGCACCCAGCCCATCGATGGTCCATCGTTGTCTGCTCCGCCGGCATCTTCATCTTCATGATCTTGCCCTTCGTCTTCTCCCGCATCTTCCTCATCATCATGTCCGGCATCTTCTACATGATGACTGTGTACAGCATCACCATCATGATCATGTCCTGGAGATTCTTCGTCTTCTCGCCTGCCCGAGCCGTGGTGGTTGTCTTGCTGCCCATCCTCATTTCTTGCCCGACCCCCATGGACGACTTCATAGTCATCTTCATCACCTTGCCACCGATAGCCATCCATGAAACCACGCAAGCGCAGGTGGTCCCGCACCTGCCCGGAATCTCGGTCCGCAATAAGGCTCTTCAGCTTGCATCTTCCACACAGACATCTTATCTCCGTCTCGTTCTTTTCAAGCATCTCGGCCTTCGTGGAGCTCAAAAACCTATTCATGATGCCTTCGGTCATCGTGCGAACCATGGTCGCCTGCGAGGTAGAGCAAAACGATATTTTAGAACCAAGAAAAAATTTGGCATGACTTTCCCTAAAAATAGGACCAAAAAGAATGCATAGTGCCAAAATTCTCGCCGAAACGGAAATGAATCAACATTCCGACAAAATATTGGCAACTATCGCATTTCAAATACCGGTACCTGCAAACACAAACATATATGCAACACCACAAACATATGCAACACCACAAACATACATAGATCTAGCTAGGACATAAAAAGTGCATGTGCACGTTGTTGGAGGGAGAACAACATAAAGATAGCTTCCCCCTTACTTACCTATCAAAAAAAGGGGGTTTAACCACGTAATTTGGATGAATTTATGGTGCAAATGAGGTGAGGAGGAGGAGGCAGCCGAGACAAGCTTGGAGGAGGGAGGAGAGAATGAAGTGGGGAAAGTGAGTGGGTAGGTGTGGCTGTCCAAAATATCTAGCTCGTCCCAGGTTACTAATGGCGCACCACCACATAATGCGCCATTAGTAACCCTGGTTACTAATGGCGCACCTGCTAGTGGTGCGCCATTAGTAGTTTTGCAAAAAAAAAACACTAGTGGCGCACCAGGGAGCAGTGCGCCATTACTAGTTTAAACTAGTAATGGCGCACTGCCCCAGGTGCGCCATTAGTAGTTTTGCAAAAAAGTAAAATATAAAAAAATATTGTAGTGGCGCACTATGTTGCTGCTGCGCCATTACTAGTTACAACTAGTAATGGCGCACTGTGTCCTGGTGCGCCATTAGTATGTCTGGCAAAATAAAAACAAATTGTTACTAATGGCGCACTGTGTGTCTGGTGCGCCATTAGTGTATTTCACACTAATGGCGCACCAGCACATGGTGCGCCACTGCTACATAGCAATGGCGCAGCACATGTCTGATGCGCCATTAGTGGCCATTCCATCTATAGCCCTTTTCCTAGTAGTGATCGTAGTGTCGCGTTAGCAGCATCCTACAGTACTGTATGCTTGAGATATGATTATACTTGTTGCTCTAAGATTGAGGTTCCACACCTTCCCTATTCATGCAAATTTAATGATAATGAAACCTTGGCTTCTTATGCTAGAGGTATATATCATTATTATGATGTGGCTCAAATAGAAGAATTTGTTGCTTTTAAGGGTGCATATGAAATTGAATCTTTGTTTGAAAAGTTTGAAGATTTTGATGATTCAGTTTATAGACCTGAAAATCTTGCTATCCTTAAATATTGCTATGATAATTATAAATACAATTACAATATTGATGTATTTATTGAGAATACCTCCACTGTCCAAGAAAAGACTAATATTTTGCAGGAGTCTATGGAAGAAGAAATTAATGAAACTGCGAGCTCATTGGATGAAAAAGATAAGATGATAGCGAAGAACAAATGGAGGAAGAACGGATTGATCACCCATGCCCACCTTCTAATGAGAGTAACTCTTCAACTCATACATTGTTTAATTTCCCTTCGTTCTTACCGAAGGATGAATGCTATGATGAACTTGATGCTTGCTATGCTTGTGGCCAAGATGCCAATATGAGTTATGCTTATGGAGATGAACTTGCTATCGTTCCTTATATTAGGAATGAAATTGTTGGTATTGCACCCACACATGATAGTCCTATTATCTTTTTGAATTCTCCCAACTACACTATATCGGAGAAGTTTGCTCTTGTTAAGGATTATATTGATGGGTTGCCTTTTACCGTTGCACATGATCATTTTGATGAATATAATATGCATGTGCTTGCTGCTCCTACTTGCAATTATTATGAGAGAGGAACTATATCTCCACCTCTCTATGTTTCCAACACCATAAAATTGCGAGAAACTGCTTATGCTATGTATTGGCCTTTACTTGATGTGCATGAATTGTTCTTGTATGACATGCCAATGCATAGGAAGAGAGTTAGACTTCGTCATCACTTGATATATGTTGCTTTGTGCTCACTACTAAATGCCAAATCATTGCTAATTAAAATTGGCTTTGATATACCTTGGGATCCGGGTGGATCCATTACTTGAGCACTTTATGCCTAGCTTAATGGCTTTAAAGAAATCGCTGCCAGGGAGACAACCCGTCAGTTTTAGAGAGTAATTTATTTCTGTTGAGTTCTTTTATAAAGTTTAAAAACAAAAAAAATAGAGGGGAACACAAAACTTTTCAAAAAGGAAAGTGAAAGTGAAAGTGAAAGAGACAAGCATTGATGAAGTGGGGGAGCTCCTTGAAGTTTGTTCATGCTCACGGAAACTTTGTGAATCTTAATTACAGAAATTTTTCAACAAAAATAATTATCCCCTTTTACAATTCCATTGTATTATAAAAATAATGTGCCAAGATTTGCCTTTAGGATGATTAGATTGCTTGTTGGTTCGTGCGGTGCAAAACAGAAACTTTGGCTGTAGTGCGCGATTTTACATTTTTTACTGCAACGCCAAACGGTTCCGAAACTTTTTGCACTGTCTTTCTGTACAAAATGTATATTTTTCCTAAAATTTACAAAATTTTTGGAGTACCGGAAGTATGGTGAATGTTCAGATTACTACAGAGTGTCCTGTTTAAGACAGATTCTGTTTTTGATGCATTGTTTTGCTCGTTTTGTTGAAATTATCAATTTTTATCGGTGGTATAAGCCATGAAAAAGTTATATTACAGTATCTACAATGCAAAAAATAAATATGAATTGGGTTGCAACAGTACTTAGAGTAGTGATTTGCGTTATTACACTAACAGATCTTACCGAACTTTTTGTTGAGTTTTGTGTGGATGAAGTGATCAAAGATCGAGGAGGTTTTGATATGAGGAGAAGGAGGAGAGGCAATAGATCAAGCTTGGGGATGCCCAAGTCACCCCAAGTAAATATTCAAGGAGACTCAAGCGTCTAAGCTTGGGGATGCCCCGGAAGGCATGCCATCTTTCTTCAACAAGTATCGGTATGTTTTCGTTCTCGTTTCGTTCACATGATATGTGCAAATCTTGGATCGTCTTTTGCATTCAGTTTTCATTTTTTTTTCTTTTGTGCACCATGCTGGTATGAGATAGTCCATGCTTGATTTATAGAATGCTCATTTCACTTCACTTATATCTTTTGAGTATGGCTTTATAGAATGCTTCATGTGCTTCACTTATATCATTTGAAGTTTGGATTGCCTGTTTCTCTTCACATAGAAAACCGTTGTTTGAAGAATGCTCTTTTGCTTCACTTATATTTGTTAGAGCATGGTCTTTTATAGAAAGAATTAAACTCTCATGATTCACTTATATCTATGTAGAGAGTCAAAAGGAATAGGTCATTTGCATGGTTAGTCATAAAATCCTACATAAAACTTATGGATCACTGAATATGATATGTTTGCTTCCTTGCAATAGTTTTGCGATATAGAGATGGAATATGTGGGAGTTACTAGTAAATGGTTGTGTTTAGTAAGAATATTGGTGTTTAAGGTTTGTGATTCCCGAAGCATGCACGTATAGTCTCTCGTTATGCTATGAAGTTGGAGCATGATTTATTATTGATTGTCTTCCTTATGAGTGGCGGTGAGGGACGAGCGATGGTCTTTTCCTACCAATCTACCCACCTAGGGGCATGCGTAGTAGTACTTTGCTTTGAGGGCTCATAAACTTTTGCAATAAGTATATGAGTTCTTTATGACTAATGCATCGAGTCCATGCACTACTAGGGAAAAGCCTATACACAGAATCTTACCAGCAGCGTGTTTTAAAATAAGGCGCTGCTGCTATATAGCAGGAGCGCGCTCCAGCAGAACTCGCTGCCGAAATAAAATTAGCAGTAGCGCACCTCCTCAAAGCCGCGCTACAGCTATAATTCTCATGACCCTGCCGCGAAGCTAGTTTTAGCAGCAGCATGTTAGCGTGAAGAGCGCTACTGCTACAGATCATAGCACTACCGCATTCCAATAACACCCACTACTGCTAAGTTTACTAAAAAAATTAGTCCCACCTCGCTCCGCGAAGAGGGTTTCTACCACCTTAAATATGTTACTTCTCAAAATATCACAAGCACTTTGTCTTCACTGAACTCTATGTGTAAAATTTGTGGCCGCAATATGAGTCTTCCCCGGTTACTAAACCGGTGAGGACTCATGTTGACAAATGAGATTGTACAAAAAAAGATCATTGATGATCAATGTATTTTTTATGTCTATTTTTACATGCTGACACATAGCAATAGCACGTTCTTTGTGAAAGGTGCTACTGCTAGGTCATTTAGCAGTAGCGCCTTTCTCTATAGCGCGCTACTGCTAAGCCATTCCATCTCACACTCACACTCACTCGATCTCCCCCTCAACCCCCCCCCCCCCCCCCCCCCGCGCCGGTCCTCCCCCATCGCCCCTCCTCCCTCTGCGCCGCCGTCACCTCCTCCTCCTTGCTGGACTCGGTACCGCCCTCCTCCTCCGTCCTCCCTCCACTCGCTGCTTGCCAGCCCCTCCTCGCTCCGCCTTCCTCCTCCGTCCTCCCTCCACTCGCCGCCGGCCGGCCCCTCCTCGCTCCTCCTTCCTCCTCCGTCCTACTCTCTTCTCCCTCCTCGAGTCGCCCCTCCTTCTCCCTCCTCCCACCTCCATCCACAACCCCTCCTCCCTGCTACATTTTGATTTAGTAGGCTAGTTCATATGCAACTTTTGATTTAGTTGATATGATTTTGTTGATTTAGTAGGCTAGTTGATTTAGTTGATTTAGAACATTTTGATTTAGTTGATTTAGTATGCTAGTTGATTTAGTTGGCGAGTTGATTCAGTTGATTTAGTAGGCTAATTGATTTAGTTGATTTAGTATGCACCATTTTATTGTTATTTTTTCTGTACATGGATAGCTAGATGCTTTTGTTTTTCTGTAATAAGTTATTTTTTGGCAAAATGTAGGTTCCAATTTAGTTAAATTTGCCACTTGTTTTTTAATCAATTATCTTAGGCAATAGGGGCCAAATTAGATGAAATGTCTTGGTAGGTGGTACCCTGATTTGGTAGATATCTGTGAAAAGTTTTTTCGGCAATAGGTGCCACCGAAATGCTTTGGTAGGTGGTACCTTGTCATCTAATATTTTACTAGATCTTAGGATTATAATTGTCCATCAAATTGCTTCTCGCGGAAGAGCCAAACATATCACATGCTATTGTTTTTCTTTCCTGTGAAGTGGATCGTTAATCCTTTGCTCATATTGCTTTAGGAAAATGGCGCCACCACCACCACCACATGTGGACTGTGCAAGTCAAGGTGCGCCAGCAGCCTTGCAACTGGCAAGCTGTTCGGCATCTACTTCCAGTTGAGTTTTTGTCATGCGGTGGTAAGAAATTAGATGAAATGTAACAACTATTTTATTTTTAGTGTTGGCACTACTGCATTGTGTCATTTTGCTTTTTTGACATAGATCGTCCCATGCAAAGTGAGGTTGAAATTCAACAAGCTGACAGGAGACACTATGACATTTGAGGCTCCTGGGGGGCCGTACACCATGGAGGTTCAGAAAGGACGCAATATGTCGCAGATTGGAGGAGATGGTTGGGCCCGTTTCCTCGCCCGCATGCGTCTTACTGGTGGTGAGTTGATCAGCTTCTCCTTCACAGCAGAAAGACCCAAGCTGGCTGTCATTTATATCAACCTGGTGGAAGATGATGAAGATGACGAAGATGATGAAGATAATGAGGACCCACTCGATGAAGATGATGAGAACCCACTTCGTGAAGCCCTCGTAGCTCAAAGAATGAGGCTGAGCGAGGAGGAGGTGTGCAACCTATGGGACATAATTCCACCACGTGATGACTTTGTCGGGGTGCCATTCGTGACCCGCCTGACAAGTACCATGGTCGATCGGCATGAAATGGTATGATATACTGACTGTAGTAATTTGATGATATATATGCTTTATTGTTATACTTACAAATGCAAATTATCCGATCATATGCTTAGTGAATCCGATGATATGCTTAGTGTAGAGTCTAGTGATATGCTGTGTGGAATCTAGTCGATGATATGCTTTAGTGTAGAGTCTGATCACATGCTTATTAGTGTAGAATCCAAGGAACTATTAATAGTGTAGATAATCCATATATACTTATTAGTTGAATTCATGCTTAATTAGTACAAAAGCGTAGTACTGTGTCTTTTGATAGTTTGAAATCTATAGTTAATAGAAATATATTTGCAAGAGTATGTGCGAGGCTATTTATTAATTGATATGTTTTCTTATTCAGAAATTTCCAAAGAACCTATCTGTGAGTTGTGGTATCGAGCCTGATGAAGAAGGCTCAGCTGGACTACGCCTTACCGCAAGGGGCTCCGTCACCACCTGTACTTACCACATGGACACAGACGGTCGCACATACTTAAACTCGGTTGGGTGGAAGAGATTCCTCGTTGGCAAGAACCTTCGTGTTGGACATGCCATCCTAATTACTATCAGGAACACCCACTGCCCTGGCTTCAGGATGATGATCGTGGTTGATATCATCTAGAACTACATATGTGTGTGTGGCTATATAATCTAGAACTACATATGATGATCGTCGTCGATGTCGTCGATATCATGTAGAACTACATATGGTGACCGTCGTCGATATCATCTAGTACTGCTTGAGGATGCATGTTGACTATATATGAAATTGTTATCTAGTAGTACTACCTAGTACCTATAATGCTTCATGAAATTGATATGTAGTAGTACCTAGTATCTGGAAATTGCAGTTTATTGAAACTGAAACGGGGTAGGAATTGGGGAAAATGAAGAAAGATTTAGTAGTAGCGCGGGGCTAGGAAACCGCTATAGCTAACTAACAGTAGCGCGTTCCGGAAAAGCGCTGCTGATATAGTCTATAGTAGTAGCGCATGTACGGAACGCGCCACTACTAAACGGTACTGTAGCGGCGTACTTGTAGCGCAGCCACCCGCGTTGCTGATAGCATCAAAACCCGCGCTACTACTAGGGTTTTCCCTAGTAGTGATGGATTATACACACTCTTACCTTTCCGCAATTTGCTAGCCTCTATGGTACTGTGCATTGCCCTTTCTCACCTCGAGACGTGGTGCAAACTTCGCAGGTGCATCCAAACACCGTGATATGATACGCTCTATCACACATAAGCCTTATTATATCTTCCTCAAAACAGCCACCATACCTACCTATTATGGCTTTTCCATGGCCATTCCGAGATGTATTGCCATGCAACTTCCACCACTTCCGTTTAATGACTCGAGCATTCATTGTCATATTGCTTTGTCACCGTTCATCATTTTGCATACATGTTACACTAGATCATTGCACATCCTGGTACATGCAAGAGGCATTCATATAGAGTCATACTTTGTCATAGGTATCGAGTTGTAATTTTTTTCTTTTGATTTATAAGTAAATAGAAGTGTGATGATCATCATTATTGATTTTTAGAGCAGTGCCCCAGTGAGGAAAGGATGATGGAGACTATGATTCCCCCACAAGTCGGGATGAGACTCCGGACAATGAGAGAAAAAAAGGAAAAGAAAAGAAAAAAAGAAAAGAAGAGGAAAAGAAAGAAAAAGAAAGAAAGAAAGAAAGAAAAAAAATTAAACAAAGAGAGAAGGGGCATTGTTAGTATCCTTAACCACACTTGTGCTTCAAAGTAGCACCATGTTTTTCATATGGAGAGTCTCCTTTGTTGTCACTTTCATATACTGGTGGGAATTTTTCATTATAGGATTAGATTCACGCCCACTTAGTTTTTCATATTGAGCTCTTAGTGCATCCGTTGCATGGCAATCCCTACTCCTCGCATTGATATCAATTGATGGGCATCTCCATAGCCCGTTGCTTAGCCACATCGATGTGAGACTTTCTACTTTTTGTCTTCTTTATATTTACCGCTATCATCACACTCTATTCCACCCGTAGTGCTATATCCATGGCTTGCGCTCATGTATTGCGTGAGGGTTGAAAAAGCTGAAGCGCGTTAAAAAGTATGAACCAATTGCTCGGCTCGTCATCGTGGTTGTGCATGATAAATACTTTGTGTTAAGAAGACAGAGCATGACAAGACTATATGATTTTGTAGGGATAGCTTTCTTTAGCGTTGATATTTTGAAAGCCATGATTGTTTGTTGGGATGCCCGAGTATTTATGTATTTATGACAAATTATAGCCTATTGCTTTGAATCACTTATGTCTTAATATTCATGCCATGATTAGATATATGATCAAGTTTATGCTAGGTAGCATTCCACATCAAAAAATTTATTTTTTATCATTTACCTGCTCGAGGACAAGCAGGAATTAATCTTGGGGATGTTGATACGTCTCAGTCGTATCTATAATTTTTGATTGTTTCATGCCAATATTATACAACTTTTACATACTTTTGGCAACTTTTTATATGATTTATAGGACTAACCTATTGATCTAGTGCCCAGTGCCAGTTCCTGTTTTTTGTATTGCAGAGTATCCATATCAAACGAAGTCCAAATGCAATAAAATTTCACAGAGAATTATTTTGGAATATATGTGATTTTTGGGAGTTGGAATCACCGCAAACGGAGGCCAACACAGCCCACAAGACACCAGGGCGCGCCAGAGGCCCCTGGCATGCCATGGTGGGTTGTGCCCTCCTCAAACGTCGGTTGGGGCTCTACTTCGGGCACAAGGAAGCTTATATCCGAAAAAAATCATGTTCAAATCTCAGCGCAATCGGAGTTCCGGATGTCCCGGAATATAAGAAACGGTTTTCGGCCAGATCTGGAACATGCGAAACAGAAGAGAACAGAGAGGGAGATCAAATCTCGGAGGGGCTCCCGCCCCTCCGCCGCCATGGAGACCAAGGACCAGAGGGGTAACCCTCCTCCCATCTAGGAGGGAGGCCAAGGAAGAAGAAGGAGGAGGGGGGCTCTTTCCCCCTCGCTTCTGGTAGCGCCGGAGTGCCGTCGGGGCAACGATCGGGACTGCGATCTACATCAACAACTTGCTACCGTCCACACCAACTTTCTCCCCCCTCTATGCAGCGGTGTAACACGTCTTCCCCCCGCTGTAATCTCTACTTAAACATGGTGCTCAACTCCATATATTATTTCCCAATGATCTATGGTTATCCTATGTTGTTTGAGTAGATCCTTTTTGTCCTGTGGGTTAATCGTGATATTGGTTGGTATGATTTTATATTTTATATATGGTGTTGTCCTACGGTGCCCTCCGTCTCGTGCAAACGTGAGGGGCCCTCGCTGTAGGGTGTTGAAATATGTTCATGGTTCGCTTATGGTGGGTTGCGAGAGTGACATAAACTTAAACCCGAGTAGGTGGGTGATACGTCCATTTTGCATCATGCTTTTATATGGATATTTATTGCATTATAGGCTGTTATTACACATTATGTCACAATACTTGTGCCTATTCTCTCTTATTTTACAAGGTTTACATAAGGAGGGAGAATGCCGGCAGCTGGAATTCTGGGCTGGAAAAGGAGCAAATATTAGAGCCCTATTCTGCACAACTCCAAAATTCATGAAACTCCATGAAAGTTATTTTTGGAAATAATAAAAAATACTGAGCGGAAGTAATACATCAGGGGGCCTCCACCTGTCCACGAGGGTGGGGGCGTGCCCTAACCCACTGGGCGCGGGGCGCCCCCCTGCCTCGTGGGCCCCCTATTGGCCCTCTGGTGGCCATCTTCTACTATATGAAGTCTTTCGTCCGAAGAAAAATCATAAGCAAGCTTTCGGGACAAGACTCCGCCGCCACGAGGCGGAACCAATCTAGGGCTCCGGCAGAGCTGTTCTGCCGGGGACACTTCCCTCCGGGAGGGGGAAGTCATCGCTATCGTCATCACCAACGCTCCTCTCATCGGGAGAGCGCAATCTCCATCAACATCTTCACCAGCACCATCTCCTCTCAAACCCTAGTTCATCTCTTGTATCCAATTCTTGTCTCCAAGCCCGGGATTGGTACCTGTAGGTTGCTAGTAGTATTTATTACTCCTTGTAGTTGATGCTAGTTGGTTTATTTGGTGGAAGATCATATGTTCAGATCCTATATGCATATTAATACTCCTCTGATTATGAACATGAATATGCTTTGTAAGTAGTTACGTTTGTTCCTGAGGACATGGGAGAAGTCTTGCTATTACACTAGTAGAGAACTGGGCTTTGGTCACAGGGCAATATTCACATTAGTCCCGGTTCAGTCACGAACCGGGACTAATGTGAGCATTGGTCCCGGTTCGTGCGGCCAGGGGCCTGCCGGGCCTCGTGGGGGCATTGGTCCCGGTTCGTCCGGACCCTTTGGTCCCGGTTGGTGGGACAAACCGGGACCAATGGGCCACGCTCCTGGCCCACCACCCTTTAGTCCCGGGTCATACCACAAACCGGGACTAAAGGGCTGGTCGTAGTTGCAGCCAGTGTTTAGTCCCACCTCGCCAACCGAAGGGCGCTAACACCAGTTTATAAGCCCGTCCCTCTCTGCCTTGTTGAGCTCCTCTCAAAGTGAAAATAGATGCCCTTATACACGGAATTTGACCTAAATTCACAGTAATTTCTTTGAATTTCATAGAAATTTATTATGAATTTAGGTTGAATTTTCTCTATAGGCGCATCTATGTTCATTTTTTATAGTAAATAAAAATAAATAAACCTTAATAAAATAAAATAAAATAAACTATAGTAACTAAAATAAATAAAACTTAATAAATTAAATAAAAATAGCAGCAGTAAAATAAATAAAAATAGCAGCAGTAAAATAAATAAAAATAAATTAATTAAAGTAAAATACATAAGTAATTAGAAATAAAATAAATAAGTTTTTTGTTGTAAGTAGAAACAAAACAAAACAAATAAAGAAAAAGAGAAAACAAAAAACAGAGAAAAAAATTATGCCACCTACTGGGTCACCACGGCGTGAATACGACTTGAAACCCATCCGTGGGCCAGGATTCAGGCCCGCAGAAGGCCCAGTAGGCCCCACAGGCAAAGAGAACGGTTAGGCCCGAAAGCCTGCAATTGAGAGGAGCTCGAGAGGGTGGGCGCAGCAGCGCTTATAAACCACTCTCGAGCCCTCTCAACTAGCGAGGTGGGACTAAACTTTTGACGCGGGGCAACACAAGGCCTTTGGTCCCGGTTGGTGCCACCAACCGGGACGAAAGGGGGCATTGGTCCCGGTTCGTGGCACCAACCGGGACCAAAGGCCTTTAGTCCCGGTTGGTTCCACGAACCGGGACCAAATAGTTCCCTTTATATACCCCATCGCCACAGCAGAGCACTCCACAGTGCTCTGTTTTTTCTGGCCGGCGAGGGGAGGGCATTTGGGTGCTCTAGCTCACCTCCTATGCACATGAGGTGTTCGATGAAATGTCTGAGACACACTAGTTAATCTTTCTCCTCTCGAAACTCGACCTCCGAGCTCCATTTTCCCTGAGATTTGTCTAGGTTTAGGGGTCCTTCACGTCCCGTCCCCGTCTTCACCGCCGTCGATCGCCCGCGCCGATCTCGTCGCCAGCACCACCCTGGTGAGCCTCTTGTTCTTATCTTCTTTTTGAAAGGAAAAAATTCTTACTTTAGATAGTTACTTGTCTAATTTTGTGACTTTTATTATTCCTTCTTATTACATAGTGCGATGGTTTTGGTATCCGCCCCCGTTGGCCCTCGTGCTGTCTATGATTCGAATGTGGTATATATTATCTTTTTATAACTATTTGGTTCATTTATTGTTTATGACAAATATTCCGACCAACGTGACATAGATTTTATTTATCTAGGAGGTGGTTGAACCGGAAATTCTAACCGATCCTATTGTCGAGAGGTTAAATTTAGTTGAAGAAGAAAACAATTACTTGAAGGAAAAAATAAAGAAAATTGAGGAGGAGAAGATGATATTGGAGTTGCATGTTGCGGATGTCGTCGATGATCACAAGATCAAGATGGATGCAATGCGCTTGAAGATTAGAAAGATGAGAAAATATGCCATTCATACCGAGGCTTGGTATCATTATGCCGTTGGATCAATTGTTAGCTTGGTTGCGATTATGATCGCATTTGTTTTTGCATTGAAATGTTTTACATAGTTTCAATGTATGGTTTAATTACTTAGATGCTCTAGAGAGCTATATAAATGTTGTTAGATGAGAACTATGTATGTACTTTGGTTTTAATGTGATGTTGAACTTCTATTAATTTGGTCACTTAATTATCTATTCATGATGTTCTGTAATGGTTTTTGACACACTTAATTATATATATTGCACGCAGATGAACCAGCAATGGATGTACGGTGACAGACACACCTCCGAATACATTAAGGGCGTGCATGATTTTCTCGAAGTGGCTGAGGCAAACAAGCAGAATGGTTTTATGTGTTGTCCATGCCCTATATGTGGGAATACGAAGTCTTACTCTGACCGGAAAATCCTTCACACCCACTTGCTTTACAAGGGTTTCATACCACACTATAAAGTTTGGACGAGGCACGGAGAAATAGGGTTTATGATGGAAGACAACGAAGAAGAAGAGGACGATGACAACTATGTGCCCCATGAATACGGTGATGCTGTAATGGGGGAAGCTGCTGAAGATCAAGAGGAACCAGACGATGTGCCCAATGATGCTGCAAGGGGGGAAGCTGCTGAAGATCAAGAGGAACGAGTGCCCGATGATGATGATCTCCGCCGGGTCATTGTCGATGCAAGGACGCAATGCGAAAGTCAAAAGGAGAAGCTGAAGTTCGATCGCATGTTAGAGGATCACACAAAAGGGGTGTACCCCAATTACGAAGATGGCAACACAAAGCTCGGTACCGTACTGGAATTGCTGCAGTGGAAGGCAGAGAATGCTGTGCCTGACAAAGGATTTGAGAAGCTATTGAAAATATTGAAGAAGAAGCTTCCAAAGGATAACGAATTGCCCGACAGTACATACGCAGCAAAGAAGGTCGTTTGCACTCTAGGATTGGAGGTGCAGAAGATACATGCATGCCCTAATGACTGCATCCTCTACCGCGGTGCGTACAAGGATCTGAACACATGCCCAGTATGCGGTGCATTGCGGTAAAAATCAGACGAGATGACCCTGGTGATGTTGACGGCCAGCCCCCCAGGAAGAGGGTTCCTGCGAAGGTGATGTGGTATGCTCCTATAATACCACGGTTGAAACGTCTGTTCAGAAACGAATAGCATGCCAAGTTGATGCGATGGCACAGTGAGGACCGTAAGAAAGACGGGAAGTTGAGAGCACCCGCTGACGGGTCGCAGTGGAGAAAAATCGAGAGAAAGTACTGGGCTGAGTTTGCAGCTGACCCAAGGAATGTATGGTTTGGTTTAAGCGCGGATGGCATTAATCCTTTCGGGGAGCAGAGCAGCAATCATAGCACCTGGCCCGTGACTCTATGTATGTATAACCTTCCTCCTTGGATGTGCATGAAGCGGAAGTTCATTATGATGCCAGTTCTGATCCAAGGCCCTAAGCAACCCGGCAACGAGATTGATGTGTACCAAGGCCATTAGTTGAAGAACTTTAACAGCTGTGGAATGGAAACGGTGTACGTACGTGGGATGAGCACAAACAGGAGGAATTTAACCTGCACGCGTTGTTGTTTGTAACCATCAACGATTGGCCCGCTCTCAGTAACCTTTCAGGACAGACAAACAAGGGATACCACGCATGCACGCACTGTTCAGATGACACTGAAAGTATATACCTGGACAAATGCAGGAAGAATGTGTACCTGGGCCATCATCGATTTCTTCGGACCAACCATCAATGTCGAAAGAAAGGCAAGCATTTCAAAGGCGAGGCAGATCACCGGAAGAAGCCCGCCATGCGTACCGGTGATCACGTACTTGCTATGGTCAATGATTTACACGTAATCTTTGGAAAGGGTCCCGGCGGACTAGCTGTTCCGAATGACGCTGAGGGACACGCACCCATGTGGAAGAAGAAATCTATATTTTGGGACCTACCCTACTGGAAAGAGCTAGAGGTCCGCTCTTCAATCGACATGATGCACGTGACGAAGAACCTTTGCGTGAACCTGCTAGGCTTCTTGGGCGTGTATGGGAAGACAAAAGATACACCTGAGGCACGGGAGGACCTGCAACATTTGCACGAAAAAGACGGCATGCCTCCGAAGCAGTATGAAGGTCCTGCCAGCTACGCTCTTACGAAAGAAGAGAAAGAAATCTTCTTTGAATGCCTGCTCAGTATGAAGGTCCCGACTGGCTTCTCGTCGAATATAAAGGGAATAATAAATATGCCAGAGAAAAAGTTCCAGAACCTAAAGTCTCATGACTGCCACGTGATTATGATGCAACTGCTTCCGGTTGCATTGAGGGCGCTTCTACCGGAAAACGTCTGATTAGCCATTCTGAAGCTATGTGCATTCCTCAATGCAATCTCTCAGAAGGTGATCGATCCAAAAATCATACCAAGGCTAAGGAGTGATGTGGCGCAATGTCTTGTCAGTTTCGAGCTGGTGTTCCCACCATCGTTCTTCAATATCATGACGCACGTCCTAGTTCATCTAGTCGACGAGATTGTCATTCTGGGGCCCGTATTTCTACACAATATGTTCCCCTTTGAGAGGTTCATGGGAATCCTAAAGAAATATGTCCGTAACCGCGCTAGGCCAGAAGGAAGCATCTCCATGGGCCATCAAACAGAGGATGTCATTGGGTTTTGTGTTGACTTCATTCCTGGCCTTAAGAAGATAGGTCTCCCTAAATCACGGTATGAGGGGAGACTGACTGGAAAAGGCACGCTTAGAGGGGACTCAATAATATGCAGGGACGGATATTCTTGGTCTCAAGCACACTACACAGTTCTACAGAACTCTACCTTGGTGACCCTGTATGTCGATGAACACAAGAACAGTCTGCGCTCCAAACACCCAGAGTAGTGTGACGACTGGATTACATGTGAACACATCAGGACTTTCAGCAGTTGGTTGGAAACACGTCTCAGAGGTGACACCACTGTTTGTGATGAGTTGTACTCGTTGTCCAGGGGACCATCTTTGACTGTATTGACTTACAAAGGATACAAGTTAAATGGGAATACATTTTACACGATCGCCCAAGATCAAAAGAGCACCAACCAAAACAGCAGTGTCTGCTTTGATGCAGCAACCGAGAGGGGAAAGGACACATATTATGGTTACATAATGGACATATGGGAACTTGACAACGGACATGATTTTAAGGTCCCTTTGTTTAAGTGCAAATGGGTCAATCTGTCAGGAGGCGGGGTACAGGTAGACCCACAGTACGGAATGACAACAGTGGATCTGAACAATCTTGGGTACATTGACGAACCGTTCGTCCTAGCCAATGATGTGGCACAGGTTATATATGTGAAGGACATGTCTACCAGACCGAGAAAAAGAAAAGATAAGGAAGCGAATACATCATACGATGAGCCTAAGCGCCACATAGTTCTTTCAGGAAAAAGGGACATTGTGGGAGTGGAGGGCAAGACAGACATGTCTGAAGATTATGAAAAGTTTCATGAAATTCCTCCCTTCAAAGTCAAGGCTGACCCAAGCATCCTGATAAACGATGAAGATTATCCATGGTTACGGCGCAATAAGCAAATGACACAAGCGAAGAAAAAGTGAAGACTTTCTCCCGCAACTATTATGATGATACCATGCCAACTTTGTAACAGACGAGTATGATACTGTTGGGAACGTAGTAATTTCGAAAAATTTCCTACGCACACGCAAGATCATGGTGATGCATAGCAACGAGAGGGGAGAGTGTTGTCCACGTACCCTCGTAGACCGACAGCGGAAGCGTTATCACAACGCGGTTGATGTTGTCGTACGTCTTCACGATCCGACCGATCAAGTACCGAACGCACGGCACCTCCGAGTTCTACACACGTTCAGCTCGATGACGTCCCTCGAACTCCGATCCAGCCGAGTGTTGAGGGAGAGTTTCGTCAGCACGACGGCGTGGTGACGATGATGATGTTCCACCGACGCAGGGCTTCGCCTAAGCTCCGCAACGGTATTATCGAGGTGTAACATGGTGGAGGGGGGCACCGCACACGGCTAAAATATCGTATATCAAGTGTGTCCTTGGGGTGCCCCCCTGCCCCCGTATATAAAGGAGCAAGGAGGAGAGGGCCGGCCAAGGGGAGGTGGCGTGCCCAAGGGGGGAGTCCTACTCCCACCGGGAGTAGGACTCCTCCTTTCCTTGTGGGAGTAGGAGAAGGGAAGGGGGAAGGAGAAAGAAGGAAGGGGGCGCCCCCCCTCCCTAGTCCAATTCGGACTACCCATGGGGAGGAGTGCGGCCACCCTTTGGGGTCTTTCTCTTCTTTCCCGTATGGCCCATTAAGGCCCAATACGAATTCCCGTAACTCTACGGTACTCCGAAAAATACCCGAATCACCCGGAACCTTTCCGAAGTCCGAATATAGTGGTCCAATATATCGATTTTTACGTATCGGCCATTTCGAGACTCCTCGTCATGTCCCCAATCTCATACGGGACTCCGAACTCCTTCGGTACATCGAAACTCAATAAAACTGTCATCATAACGTTAAGCGTGCGGACCCTACGAGTTCGAGAACTATGTAGACATGACCGAGACACCTCTCCAGTCAATAACCAATAGCGGGACCTGGATGCCCATATTGGCTCCCACATATTCTACGAAGATCTTTATCGGTCAGACCGCATAACAACATACGTTGTTTCCGTTGTCGTTGGTATGTTACTTGCCCGAGATTCGATCGTCGGTATCTCGATACCTAGTTCAATCTCGTTACCGGCAAGTCTCTTTACTCGTTCCGTAATACATCATCCCGCAACTAACTCATTAGTCACAATGCTTGCAAGGCTTATAGTGATGTGCATTACCGAGTGGGCCCCGAGATACCTCTCCGACAATCGGAGTGACAAATCCTAATCTCGAAATACGCCAACCCAACAAGTACCTTTGGAGACACCTGTAGAGCACCTTTATAATCACCCATTTACGTTGTGACATTTGGTAGCACACAAAGTGTTCCTCTGGTAAACGGGAGTTGCATAATCTCATAGTCATAGGAACATGTATAAGTCATGAAGAAAGCAATAGCAACATACTAAACGATCGGGTGCTAAGCTAACGGAATGGGTCAAGTCAATCACGTCATTCTACTAATGAGGTGATCCCGTTAATCAAATGACAACTCATGTCTATGGCTAGGAAACATAACCATCTTTGATTAACGAGCTAGTCAAGTAGAGGCATACTAGTGACACTCTGTTTGTCTATGTATTCACACATGTATTATGTTTCCGGTTAATACAATTCTAGCATGAATAATAAACATTTATCATGATATCAGGAAATAAATAATACTTTATTATTGCCTCTAGGGCATATTTCATTCAGTCTCCCACTTGCACTAGAGTCAATAATCTAGTTCACATCGCCATGTGATTTAACATTAATAATTCACATCACCATGTGATTAACACCCATAGTTCACATCGTCATATGATCAACACCCAAAGGGTTTACTAGAGTCAGTAATCTAGTTCACATCGCTATGTGATTAACACCCAAAGAGTACTAAGGTGTGATCATGTTTTGCTTGTGAGATAATTTTAGTCAACGGGTCTGTCACATTCAGATCCGTAAGTATTTTGCTAATTTCTATGTCTACAATGCTCTGCACGGAGCTACTCTAGCTAATTGCTCCCACTTTCAATATGTATCTAGACCGAGACTTAGAGTCATCTAGATTTAGTGTCAAACCTTGCATCGACGTAACCCTTTACGACGAACCTTTTGTCACTTCCATAATCGAGAAACATATCCTTATTCCACTAAGGATAATTTTGACTGCTGTCCAGTGATCTACTCCTAGATCACTATTGTACTCCCTTTCCAAAATCAGTGTAGGGTATACAATAGATCTGGTACACAGCTTGGCATACTTTATAGAACCTATGGCCAAGGCATAGGGAATGACTTTCATTCTCTTTCTATCTTTTGCCGTGGTCGGGCTTTGAGTCTTTACTCAATTTCACACCTTGTAACACAGGCAAGAACTCTTTCCTTGACTATTCTATTTTGAACTACTTCAAAATCTTGTTAAGGTATGTACTCATTGAAAAACTTATCAAGCGTCTTCATCTATCTCTATAGATCTTGATGCTCAATATGTAAGAAGCTTCACCAAGGTCTATCTTTGAAAAATTCCTTTCAAACACTCCTTTATGCTTTGCAGAATAATTCTACATTATTTCTGATTAACAATATGTCATTCACATATACTTATCAGAAATGTTGTAGTGCTCCCACTCACTTTCTTGTAAATACAGGCTTCACCGCAAGTCTGTATAAAACTATATCCTTTGATCAACTTATCAAAGTGTACATTCCAACTCCGAGATGCTTGCACCAGTCCATAGATGGATCGCGGGAGCTTGCATATTTTGTTAGCACTTTTAGGATTGACAAAACCTCCTGGTTGCATCATATACAACTCTTCTTTAATAAATCCATTAAGGAATGCAGTTTTGTTTATCCAATTGCCATATTTCATAAAATGCGGCAATTGCTAACATGATTTAGACAGATTTAAGCATAGATACGAGTGAGAAACTCTCATCGTAGTCAACACCTTGAACTTGTCGAAAACCTTTTTGCGACAATTCTAGCTTTGTAGATGGTAACACTACTATCACTGTCTGTCTTCCTCTTGAAGATCCATTTAATCTCAATGGCTCGCCGATCATTGGGCAAGTCAATCAAACTCCATACTTTGTTCTCATATATGGATATCCTCTCAGATTTCATGGCCTCAAGACATTTTGCGGAATCTGGGCTCATCATCGCTTCCTTATAGTTCGTAGGTTCGTCATGGTCTAGTAACATAACCTCCAGAACAGGATTACCGTACCACTCTAGTGTGGATCTTAATCTGGGTGACCTACGAGGTTCAGTAATAACTTGATCTGAAGTTTCATGATCATTATCGTTAACTTCCTCACTAATTGGTGTAGGTGTCGCAGAAAACTGGTTTCTGTGATGATCTACTTTCCAATAAGTAAGTAGGTACGGTTACCTCATCAAGTTCTACTTTCCTCCCACTCACTTCTTTCGAGAGAAACTCCTTCTCTAGAAAGGATCCATTCTTAGCAACGAATGTCTTGCCTTCGGATCTGTGATAGAAGGTGTACCAAACTGTCTCCTTTGGGTATCCTATGAAGACACATTTCTCCGATTTGGGTTTGAGCTTATCAGGATGAAACTTTTTCACATAAGCATCGCAACCCCAAACTTTAAGAAACGACAACTTTGGTTTCTTGCCAAACCACAGTTCATAAGGCGTCGTCTCAACGGATTTTGATGGTGCCCTATTTAACGTGAATGTAGCTGTCTCTAATGCATAACCCCAAAACGATAGTGGTAAATTGGTAAGAGACATCATAGATTGCAGTATATCCAATAAAGTACGGTTATGACGTTCGGACACACCATTATGCTGTGGTGTTCCAGGTGGCGTGAGCAGTGAAACTATTTCACATTGTTTTAACTGAAGGCCAAACTCGTAACTCAAATACTCTTCTCTACGATCAGATCGTAGAAACTTTATTTTTCTTGTTACGATGATTTTCCACTTCACTCTGAAATTATATGAACTTTTCAAATGTTTCAGACTTATATTTCATTAAGTAGATATACCCATATCTGCTCAAATCATCTGTGAAGGTGAGAAAATAACGATATCCGCCACGAGCCTCAATATTCACTGGACCACATACATCTGTATGTATGACTTCCAACAAATCTGTTGCTCTCTCCATAGTTCCGGAGAACGGCGTTTTAGTCATCTTGCCCATGAGGCACGGTTCGCACGTATCAAGTGATTCATAATCAAGTGATTCCAAAATCCCATCAGTATGGAGTTTCTTCATGCGCTTTACACCAATATGACCTAAACGGCAGTGCCACAAATAAGTTGCACTATCATTATTAACTTTGCATCTTTTGGCTTCAATATTATGGTTATGTGTATCACTACGATCGAGATCCAACAAACCATTTTCGTTGGTGTGTATGACCATAGAAGGTTTTATTCATGTAAACAGAACAACAATTGTTCTCTAACTTAAATGAATAACCGTATTGCAAAAACATGATCAAATCATATTCATGCTCAACGCAAACACCAAATAACACTTATTTAGTTTCAACACTAATCCCGAAAGTACAGGGAGTGTGCGATGATGATCATATCAATCTTGGAACTACTTCCAACACACATCGTCACCTCGCCTTTTACTAGTCTCTGTTTATTCTGGAACTCCCGTTTCGAGTTACTACTCTTAGCAACTGAACCAGTATCAAATACCGAGGGGTTGCTATAAACACTAGTAAAGTACACATCAATAACATGTATATCCAATATACCTTTGTTCACTTTGCCATCCTTCTTATCCACCAAATAGTTGGGGTAGTTTCGCTTCCAGTGACCAGTCCCTTTGCAGTAGAAGCACTTAGTCCCAGGCTTATGACCAGACTTAGGCTTCTTCACTTGAGCAACAACTTGCTTGCCGTTCTTCTTGAAGTCCCCCTTCTATCCCTTTTCCCTTTTCTTGAAACTAGTGGTCTTGTTAACCATCAACACTTGATGCTCTTTCTTGATTTCTACCTTCGTCGATTTCAGCATCGCGAAGAGCTCGGGAATTACTTTCGTCATCCCTTACATACTATAGTTCATCACGAAGTTCTACTAACTTGGTGATGGTGACTAGAGAATTCTGTCAATCACTATTTTATCTGGAAGATTAACTCCAACTTGATTCAAGCAATTGTAGTACCCAGACAATCTGAGCACATGCTCACTAGTTGAGCGATTCTCCTCCATCTTTTAGCTATAGAACTTGTTGGAGACTTCATATCTCTCAACTCGGGTATTTGCTTGAAATATTAACTTCAACTCCTGGAACATCTCATATGGTCCATGACGTTCAAAACGTCTTTGAAGTCCCGATTCTAAGCCGTTAAGCATGGCGCACTAAACTATCAAGTAGTCATCATATTGAGCTAGCCAAACGTTCATAACGTCTGCATCTGCTCCTGCAATAGGTCTGTCACCTAGAGGTGCATCAAGGACATAATTTTTCTGTGCAGCAATGAGGATAATCCTCAGATCACGGATCCAATCTGCATCTTTGCCACTAACATCTTTCAACATAATTTTTTCTCTAGGAACATATCAAAAATAAACACAGGGAAGCAACAACGCGAGCTATTGATCTACAACATAATTTGCAAAATACTATCAGGACTAAATTCATGATAAATTTAAGTTCAATTAATCATATTACTTAAGAACTCCCACTTAGATAGACATCCCTCTCATCATCTAAGTGATTATGTGATCCAAATCAACTAAACCATGTCCGATCATCACGTGAGATGGAGTAGTTTCAATGGTGAACATCACTATGTTGATCATATCTACTATATGATTCACGCTCGACCTTTCGGTCTCCGTGTTTCGAGGCCATATCTGCATATGCTAGGCTCGTCAAGTTTAACCTGAGTATTCCGCATGTGCAACTATTTTGCACCCGTTGTATTTGAACATAGAGCCTATCAGACCCGATCATCACGTGGTGTCTCAGCACGAAGAACTTTCGCAACGGTGCATACTCAGGGAGAACACTTTTATCTTGAAATTTTAGTGAGAGATCATCTTATAATGCTACCGTCAATCAAAGCAAGATAACATGCATAAAGGATTAACATCACATGCAATCAATATAAGTGATATGATATGGCCATCATCATCTTGTGCTTGTGATCTCCATCTCCGAAGCACCGTGCTTGTGATCTCCATCTCCGAAGCACCGTCATGATCACCATCGTCACCGGCGCGACACCTTGATCTCCATCGTAGTATCGTTGTCGTCTCGCCAACTAATTGCTTTTACGACTATCGGTACCGCTTAGTGATAAAGTAAAACTATTACATGGCGATTGCATTTCATACAATAAAGCGACAACCATATGGCTCCTGCCAGTTGCCGATAACTCGGTTACAAAACATGATCATCTCATACAACAAATTATATCACATCATGTCTTGACCATATCACATCACAACATGCCCTGCAAAAACAAGTTAGACGTCCTCTACTTTGTTGTTGCATGTTTTACGTGGCTGCTACGGGCTTAGCAAGAACCGTTCTTACCTACGCATCAAAACCACAACGATAGTTTGTCAAGTTGGTGCTGTTTTAACCTTCGCAAGGACCGGGCGTAGCCACACTCGGTTCAACTAAAGTGAGAGAGACAGACACCCGCCAGTCACCTTTAAGCAACGAGTGCTCCGAACGGTGAAACTAGTCTCGCATAAGCGTACGCGTAATGTCGGTCCGGGCCGCTACATCTCACAATACCGCTGAACCAAAGTATGACATGCTGGTAAGCAGTATGACTTATATCGCCCACAACTCACTTGTGTTCTACTCGTGCATAGCATCAACGCATAAAACCAGGCTCGGATGCCACTGTTGGGGAACGTAGTAATTTCAAAAAAATTCCTACGCACACGCAAGATCATGGTGATGCATAGCAACGAGAGGGGAGAGTGTTGTCCACATACCCTCGTAGACCGACAGCGGAAGCGTTATCACAATGCGGTTGATGTAGTCGTACGTCTTCACGATCCGACCGATGAAGTACCGAACGCACGACACCTCCGAGTTCTACACAGGTTCAGCTCGATGACGTCCCTCGAACTCCGATCCAGTCGAGTGTTGAGGGAGAGTTTCGTCAGCACGATGGCGTGGTGACGATGATGATGTTCCACCGACGCAGGGCTTCGCCTAAGCTCCGCAACGGTATTATCGAGGTGTAATATGGTGGAGGGGGGCACCGCACACGGCTAAAATATCGTATATCAAGTGTGTCCTTGGGGTGCCCCCCTGCCCCCGTATATAAAGGAGAAAGGAGGAGAGGGCCGGCCAAGGGGAGGTGGCGCGCCCAAGGGGGGAGTCCTACTCCCACCGGGAGTAGGACTCCTCCTTTCCTTGTGGGAGTAGGAGAAGGGAAGGGCGAAGGAGAAAGAAGGAAGGGGGCGCCCCCCCTCCCTAGTCCAATTCGGACTAGCCCATGGGGAGGGGTGCGGCCACCCTTTGGGGTCTTTCTCTTCTTTCCCGTATGGCCCATTAAGGCCCAATACGAATTCCCGTAACTCTCCGGTACTCCGAAAAATACCCGAATCACTCGGAACCTTTCCGAAGTCCAAATATAGTCGTCCAATATATCGATTTTTACGTCTCGGTCATTTCGAGACTCCTCGTCATGTCCCCGATCTCATCCGGGACTCCGAACTCCTTAGGTACATCAAAACTCAATAAAACTGTCATCGCAACATTAAGCGTGCGGACCCTACGGGTTCGAGAACTATGTAGACATGACCGAGACACCTCTCCGGTCAATAACCAATAGCGGGACCTGGATGCCCATATTGGCTCCCACATATTCTATGAAGATCTTTATCGGTCAGACCGCATAACAACATACGTTGTTCCCTTTGTCATCGGTATGTTACTTGCCCGAGATTCGATCGTCGGTATCTCGATATCTAGTTCAATCTCGTTACCGGCAAGTCTCTTTACTCGTTCTGTAATACATCATCCCGCAAGTAACTCATTAGTCACAATGCTTGCAAGGCTTATAGTGATGTGCATTACCGAGTGGGCCCAGAGATACCTCTCCGACAATCGGAGTGACAAATCCTAATCTCGAAATATGCCAACCCAACAAGTACCTTTGGAGACACCTGTAGAGCACCTTTATAATCACCGATTTACGTTGTGACGTTTGGTAGCACACAAAGTGTTCCTCTGGTAAACGGGAGTTGCATAATCTCATAGTCATAGGAACATGTATAAGTCATGAAGAAAGCAATAGCAACATACTAAACGATCGGGTGCTAAGCTAACGAAATGGATCAAGTCAATCACGTCATTCTCCTAATGAGGTGATCCCGTTAATCAAATGACAACTCATGTCTATGGTTAGGAAACATAACCATCTTCGATTAACGAGCTAGTCAAGTAGAGGCATACTAGTGACACTCTGTTTGTCTATGTATTCATACATGTATTATGTTTCCAGTTAACACAATTCTAGCATGAATAATAAACATTTATCATGATATAAGGAAATAAATAATACTTTATTATTGCCTCTAGGGCATATTTCCTTCAGATACCATTGTCCGTTTTGTACACGAAGTGCATCTAGTTTTTGCCGTAACCCTCTCAACTTTCTTGCACATGCTATGTGGATAAAATGATGATACCATGCCAACTTTCAACCTTTTCAGAGTTCATTTGAAATGCTTTTCAATTTTAGGGTCTTATAGCTCAAAATAATTAGTAAATGCATGAAAAATAACAGGCCAAAAATTAAAAATTATGCCACCTACTGGGCCACCACGGCCTGAATACGATTAGAAACCCATCCATGGGCCAAGATTCAGGCCCGCAGAAGGCCCAGTAGGCCCACATGCATGTACAGAGAGGTTAGGCCCGTAAGCCTGCTTTAGAGAGGAGCTCGTCAGCTCAGGCGCAACGCACCTTATAATTAGGTGCGGCTCTCTCTCACCTAGCGAGGTGAGACAAAACTCCCACCACCACGCCGCTGTGCAAGGCCATTGGTCCCGGTTGGTGGCACGAACCGGGACCAATTCCACCCTTTGGTCCCGGTTGGTGCCACGAACCGGTACTAATGAGGCTGTGGCCCCACGAGCACCTTTAGTACCGGTTCGTGGCACGAACGGGTACTAGAGTTTCTTACTAAGCCGTTTTTTAGTCCCACCTCGCTAGCTGAGAGGCACTAGGAGCCGTTTGTAAGCCCTGAGTGCAGAGACGATGAAGAAGAGGCGCAATGCTCACGTTGCTTAGCTTCAAGCCTTGAGGAATAAGGTAGACTGCATGGAGCTATGTGCAGTGCAGTCTACACTATTCCGAAAGACTTGAAGAAAATCAACGAGCATTGCGCCTCTTTTTTATTTTTAATAACTTATTAGAACTCCGGACTTCTTGTGTTCCGACAAAATAAAATAAACTTTAATAAAATTTATGAAACTAAAATTAACAAAGTATTTTCTGTTCAAAACATTATAAGAAACCTCTAGTATTATTGAAACTAAAATCATATAAAATTGATGCAACTAAAATTATCAAAGTATTTTCTGTTCAAAATCATTAAAACCAAAAAGAATTTTCATAAAGAACTTTTTTGATAGAAACTTTAATAGCAAAAAGAATTATCATAAAGTAAAATAAATAAGTAATTAGAAACAAAATAAAATAAAATAAATAAGTTTTTTGTGGTAAGTAGAAACAAAACAAAATAAATAAAGCAAAAAAGAAAACAAAAAAACTAAATACAGCAAAAAGAATTTTCATAAAGAACTTTTTTGATAGAAACTTTAATAGCAAAAAGAATTATCATAAAGTAAAATAAATAAGTAATTAGAAACAAAATAAAATAAAATAAATAAGTTTTTTGTTGTAAGTAGAAACCAAACAAAATAAATAAAGCAAAAAAGAAAACAAAAAAACTAAATATAGCAAAAAGAATTTTCATAAAGAACTTTTTTTGATAGAAACTTTAATAGCAAAAAGAATTATCATAAAGTAAAATAAATAAGTAATTAGAAACAAAATAAAATAAAATAAATAAGTTTTTTGTTGTAAGTAGAAACAAAACAAAATAAATAAAGCAAAAAAGAAAACGAAAAAACTAAATACAGCAAAAAAATGTTGGGGCGCTGCCCGCTGGGCCCTCCAACCCTCGGGTTTGCAAATACAGGCCCAGATGGGCTAAAGGGCTCAACGGGCAGCGCGCCAAAGTTAGCCCCAGAAGCCTGTTATAGAGAGGAGTTCGAGACAGTAGCCGCAGCAGGGCTTATAAACCACTCCGAGCCCCTCTCAACTAGCAAGGTGGGACTAAACTTTTGGCCGCGACGCGGGCAGCAAGAGGCCTTTGGTCCCGGTTGGTGCCACCAACCGGGACTAAAGGGGTGCATTGGTACCGGTTCGTGGCACCAACCGGGACCAATGCCCCCCCTTTAGTCCCGGTTGGTGCCACCAACCGGGACCAAAGGCCGCCGCTTCCCGCCCTTTGCGCTGCTGAAAAGAGGGCTTTGGTCCCGGTTGGTGGCACCAACCGGGACTAATGCCTAACTTTAGTCCCGGTTGGTGCCACGAACCGGGGCTAAAGGCTTTGCTATATAAGCAAACACTTAGGAAAAATTTCAGAGTTCATCTGCAGTTTGCCCCGACGACGCCGACGCCGCCAGGCTGCCCCGACGCCGCCAGGCTGCCCCGATGCCGCCCGCCGCCCCGGCCGTCGCCGTCGCCGTCGCCCGTGCCCGTCGTCGCCGTTGCCCGCGCCCTCGCCGTCAGCCGCGCCCTGCCCTAACGCGCGCCGCCCCGGCCCGTCCCCGTCGTCGCCGTTGCCCTGCCCCGCCCTTCGCCGCCGACGCCTCTGCCCCTGCCCCGGCCACGCCGCCGTCGCCTCTGCCCCTGCCCCGACGCGCCGCCGTCGCCTTGGTCAGGGCCGGCACTGCCCCCTTCCTCCCTGTCTTTTTATTGCATTTTTATAAAAATGTATATATGTATGTTCATGTATATATGTTCTCTGTGTATATATATGTACGTTCATGTATATATGTTCTCTGTGTATATATGTTCTCTGTGTATATGTTCATGTATATATGCAAAAGATAGATTTTTAGAAAAGTTAGGATTTTTTTTTGTTCATAGATTTTTTTGGTGATATTAATTATTGTAGAATATGCAAATGTTTGTATATTCATATGAACAATGCATTTGGCAAAACCTTTACTTTTTTCGAAATTTTCTATTTGAACATTTTTTTATGAATGAGAGGAAAAAGGAAAATAAGAAGAGGAAGAAAGGAGAAGAAGAGGAGAGGAAGAAGAGGAGAAATAAATAAGAAGAAAGAAAGGAATAGAAGAGAAGAAGAAAAAATAGAAAAAATTCTATTTTTTCTTCTTCTCTCCTCTATTCCTTTCTTCTTCTCCTCTTTTTTTTCTTCCTTTTTTTCTTCGATCTTCTCCTCTATTCCTTTTCTTCTTCTCCTCTTTTTGTTTCTTCTTCGTTTTCTTATGTTTTATCGGGTCTGTCGTCGTCGATAAACCCCTCTCCCGATAACTTCAACACGAGGGGGGGTCGATATACCCCCTCCCCGATAATACTATTTTCCCATGTACGTTCATTGTCGTTGTCGATATAACCCCCTCCCGATAACTTCAACACGTGGGGGGGTCGATATACCCCCTCCCCGATAACATTATTTTCCCATGTATGTATGTCGTCGTTGTCGATATATATAACTCCCTCCCAGATAACTTCTACATGATGGACGGTCGATATTTAGATCCCCTCTCGACTGTGATAACTTATACCACGGGAGCACCCCCCGGCCCTCTCGCTCGACCAAAACTCTTGAGGACACCCAAACCGTAGAAAAAAAGATGTCGGTCTCCTACCCCCTCCCGCCGCGCCCCTACCCTTGAAGCGTTGCCGAGGCCACCCCAAACCCGGAATAAGCTAGGTCTATGTTTGCACTAACCACCTGCTGTCATGTTTGTGTAATAATTGCCATGTTGTAATATTTGCAGAAAGAATGGAGAACGGACGAGACGAGCAAGCAGAAGAGGTGTTGGGGGACATCTTAGCCGGAGGTGATATCTTGTCGTATCTTAACGACAATGATGGTCTGGAAGAAAAGGGTGAAGAAGCAGGCTACGGTGATCGAAGAGTGGAGGAGGAAAGACATGATTATGATGGCTCCGGTGACCCAATGCTGGTGCAAGAAGGAGCCCGTGGTGACGGCTCCGGTGACCGAACAGAGTCCGGCCAGGTAAATAT
Organism: Triticum aestivum; assembly: GCF_018294505.1. Taxonomy (NCBI): domain Eukaryota; kingdom Viridiplantae; phylum Streptophyta; class Magnoliopsida; order Poales; family Poaceae; genus Triticum; species Triticum aestivum. Next base: position 32,006,683 of record NC_057811.1, on the reverse strand, counting down.
ATTAGTTAAGCCTGTGCTGACTAGCTAATTGATGCATTCATTGTTTTGGTATGTACACATATTAATTAACACTCGTCTTTCTTCTTTTTTCTAGCCCTCCGGATCGAGCACAACTGCGGTAAAGAGACGAGGCCCGAAGAGAAAGTTGTGCTCGGATGAAAGGTTTGAGATCACAGCAATCGCGCGCGACGGCCAACCGATTGAACCCCTCCGGACAAAGGATGCTTTTGCTGCTCAGTGCGGGGTTCTAGTTAGGGACAAGATCCCGATCAGCATCCACCAATGGTATAAGCCTAAGAAGGAAGTCCCTGAGGTGTCTTATGTCAATGATATGCAGAAAGATGATCTTTGGACTGAGCTGAAGGTAAATTTCACCCTACCGCCAGAGGAGGATCCGGAGAAGCCAGTTAAAGAGCAATTAATCAAGTCTCATGCTCTTAAGAAGATGGCAGACCTATTCAGGAGTTGGAAGAATGAGCTGAAAACGTTTGTCGACAAAGAAGAGACACCAGAATTCATCGGCCGGTATGAGAAGATCAGAGATCACTGGCCCGCATTTGTGGCCCACAAGACATCGAAAAAGAGTAAGAAGATGTCAACGACAAACAAGAAGTATTATGCGAAGAAGAAGCTTCACCATCGCACGGGGTCAGGTGGCTACCTCAAAGCCCGGCCTAAGTGGGCCAAGGCTGAGAATGATCTGCTTGAAAAAGGGATCGAACCACAGACAATTAACTGGACAGACCGTTGCCGGACTTGGTTCTTCGGGGCTGGCGGAACCTTGGACCCTATATCAGGGAGGTGCATTTGGACGAACGAGCTTTTGAGAATACGAGTCAAGAAGATTCAGCAATATATCGATGCAGCGCAGGAAGGGACGTTCGTTCCAGACAGAGAGAACGACGAGCTCACAATGGCCCTCGAGAATCCGGAGCACCCTGGACGGACACGAGGCACGCCAGGGTCCGTTCCGTGGAAGGCTGGTTTTCCGGACGCAGGCGGTTACAAAAGCCAGGAGAGTAGGAAAAAAATGGAGCAGACCCAAATTCAGAAGCTGCACGAAAGGGTTCAAGCGCTAGAGGAACGAGACAACAATCGCCATGCTGAAACTACCCCCGAAGCTACCCCGCCATCTCAGCGGAGAAGCAGCGTGGCTTCCACCGAGCTGCTTCAGCTGGAGCATGTCTTGACGGCTCCTACTAGCTACCCCGTGGATGCTATCACTGAGTCTCAACATTCCCACCTTATGGCGCAATGGCAGAACTTCAAAGTCAAGGCGGCCGTTGGATCTGTTTTACCTCCTGAACCCGGCGCAACCTACCACTGCCGGCCGATTCCAGAAGGATATGCTAGGGTGATGGTGGATGAAATAACGGAGGGATTTGAGGACCTCCAGCTTGACCACCCTACTTGTGAAGGGGAGACTCGGCTGGGTTTAGCTCTGAAGACTCCGTGCCTATGGCGGAAGGAGCTCATCAACCTTCCGAACTGGACGGCTCCAGCGAGTAAGGGCAGTCCGCCTCCTCCTCCGCATCCTCCTCCGGCGAGTGATTAGGGCACTCAGCCTCCTTCTCCGGCGCGTGGCGGCACTCCGCCTCCTCCTCCGGCGAGTGATCAGGGCACTCAGCCTCCTTCTCCGGCGCGTGGCGGCACTCCGCCTGCGCCGGCACGCCAGACCAGCCAGCCTCCTCCTTCTCCGCCTCGTCAGCAAGGGCGGAAGAGACCCGCCGCCGCTGCGGCTGCTCCGGCGCATCATAGTCCTTCTCCTCCGCCTCCTGAGCAAGGAAAGAAGACAGCCACAGCCGTTCCGTCTACTCTGCCGGCGTCTAGCAGTACAGCTGCCAGAGGCGGGAGGCAATACAGATTCGGTCCTTCTCTGAAGACTCCAGAGAAGTTACCATATGAGAGGACCGAGGAGGAAACCAGGAAGATCGTGCGAGCCGAAGTGACAAACTTCTTTGAAGGGGTGAAAGCAAAGAAACATACACCTCCGGAGGAGAAGGTAGATCCGGTGAAAGCAAAGCGCACTCTGGCTGCCCTGACAAAACCACCAAAGTCTCCGCCGAGAGGCAACTATGAGCGCATTCTTGCAAAGACATATGCCGAAGCGTAGCGGTCGGGAAGTACTATCAGTGATCAAAGGTTAAAAGAACGACGAGCTGGGAAAAAAATTGCCCAGCTCAGCGAACAAGCGAACCAATCGTGCCCCCCGCTCAAGGTGTCAAAAGACATCGTCGCTAATGATCCGAGGACGGTGGCCGCTTATAGCAATCTTGGAGATTACCTGCCCGACGATGTACATTATGAAATCATGGAGGTGGACGAACACAAATACCATTACGGGAAGCCTCTCGTCAAAGATGAAAGATCTCTAACAATGATGATGCGAAGATTACATGATTGGTACATGAAAACCTGCAGAGAGTCTGATGGGATGAGTACTTTGACGCTGAGAGTTAAACCGGAGCATGACCTCGTTGGAATTGAATTGCTGAATGTTCCATTTGAGGATTTCTTCCAGTTTTATAATCAAAAGGCCCTCGATAAAACAACGATCACTTGCTACTGTCTGTAAGTAGTACTACTCCTGTCATTAAGTCTCTCTATATAGGTCAACTCTTTCATTGCATGTATTTATAATTAACCTCACTATATTGTGCAGATTGAAGATCGCCGAATTGAAGAAAAGACAAATCGGTGATGTTGGGTTCATTAACACAAATCTCATAGATGCATATACGGTTGAAAAACATCCCAAAGAAGCCGAGGCCAACTTGCTACAATCGTTGGTATTAAATCAAAACAAAGATATAATATTCTTTCCTTACAACTTCAAGTGAGTGTTACTGTCTTGTGCATATTCGGTTTCCCTTATTAGTCCAGGTTATGATAATGTAATTGATGACTTATGCATGCATGCGCAGCTTCCACTTTATTCTCCTAGAGATTAAGCTTGAGCAGGGAGTAGTAACCGTCTTAGACTTGAGACGAAAAGATCCCCAGGACTATGCGAACATGACTCAAATGCTCGAGAAGTAAGTTAAATCGATCATTATCCACCATATCAGCAACTTTGTTCATTTCCTGATATCAAGTAATTGTTTACTTTGTCTGGCAGGGTTTGGGGAAAATTCACCACAAAAGCTCTGGGACTACCGAAGAAGCTGCAATTTAAACACCCGAAAGTAAGTACTATAGTAGCATGTTCCGCGCATCTCCTAGTGATTCAAGCGCTAGTTTCATCAATACCATTTAGCATGCTTGCTTATCAGTTTGATTGACCTCTATTTCTTGTAAAGTGGTTGTGGCAGGAACCCGGGAATAATTACTGTGGATACTACATTTGCGAGTCCATCCGCTGCACGACCTGTGAGCGGGGCTACTCTGACGAACAATATGAAGTGCGTAAGCAATAATATTCAAAATTTTATTTTATTACCATCATTTGTGTTGAGTTTCATTTATTCATATATATATGTATTGACCCCCTTCTTCAAATTAGATGTTTCGGAAGCGGGATGAACTCCTAGCACCAGATCGTATGCGAGCAATTCAAGAGGAATTGGCGGCATTCTTCCTTGACCACGTGATCGCTGAAAACGGAGAATACTATGTGGACCCTGTGTTCTTACAATTTAATAAGGAGATTGTATTGTAAGAGATAATTATTGTATATATGTAGCCGGTAGTGTCGGATAGATATACGAGAACTTGTTGTTCGACCAATCTCTCGGAGAAGGAGAGGTGGTCGATATCACTTCTCTCTGTATGCATATGTTCATGACGATCTTCTGTTTCCTTCATTTCATTACTAGCTAGCGTGTCTAGTCCTCTCCATACGTATATAGTACGTAGCGTCGACCAAGCACGGAGATAAGAGAGGACACTTCTCTCTATTAATTAGCTAGCTAACACAATATATGAAACACCTAAATTAACCCCCAACACCCCCCCCTCTAAAAAAAAACAAAAACCCCAGCCCCTGAAATGATGACGCGTGGATGCCTATTGGTCCCAGTTGGTGACAACAACCGGGACAAAAGGCCCTGCCTATTGGTCCCGGTTGGTGGCACCAACCGGGACCAAAGGCCCCCCTGCCTGGGCTGGCAGCAGCGGCCACGTGGAGGACCTTCTGTCCCGGTTCGTGTAAGAACCGGGACTAAAGGGTTAGGGCTTTAGTAACGACCCTTTAGTCCTGGTTCGAAAACCGGGACAAAAGGCCCTTACAAACCGGGGTAAAAGCCCCTTTTCCTACTAGTGTTAGTAGTCATGTGAATTTGGTATTCGTTCGATATTTTGATGAGATGTATGTTGTCTATCCTCTAGTGGTGTTATGTGAACGTCGACTACATCACACTTCACCATTATTTGGGCCTAGAGGAAGGCATTGGGAAGTAATAAGTAGATGATGGGTTGCTAGAGTGACAGAAGCTTAAACCCTAGTTTATGCGTTGCTTCGTAAGGGGCTGATTTGGATCCATATGTTTCATGCTATGGTTAGGTTTACCTTAATACTTTTGTTGTAGTTGCGGATGCTCGCAATAGAGGTTAATCATAAGTTGGATGCTTGTTCAAGTAAGGGAAGCACCCAAGAACCGGTCCACCCACATATCAAATTATCAAAGTACCGAACGCGAATCATATGAACGTGATGAAAACTAGCTTGATGATAATTCCCATGTGTCCTCGGGAGCGCTTTTCTCTATATAAGAGTTCGTCCAGGCTTGTTCTTTGCTACAAAAAGGATTGGGCCACCTTTCGGCACTTTATCTACTTTTGTTACTTGTTGCTCGTTACAAATTATCCTATCACAAAACTATCTGCTACCTATAATTTCAGTGCTTGCAGAGAATACCTTGCTGAAAACCGCTTATCATTTCCTTCTGCTCCTCGTTGGGTTCGACACTCTTACTTATCGAAAGGACTACGATAGATCCCCTATACATGTGGGTCATCAAGACTCTTTTCTGGCGCCATTTCCGGGGTGAAGCGCCTTTGGTAGGTGGAATTTGGTAAGGAAAAATTTATATAGTGTGCTGAAATTTATTGTCACTTGTTACTATGGAATGTAATCCTCTGAGGGGCTTGTTCTGGGTATCTTCACCCCGACCAATAGAGCAAAGAGTTGCTCCTCCACTTACTGAACCTACTGAAAATGAAAATTTCTACTTCGAAATTCCTTCGGGTATGTTAGAAAAACTGCTAGCTAATCCTTTTGCAGGAGATGGAACAATGCATCCTGATGAGCACCTAATCTATGTGGATGAAGTTTGTGGATTATTTAAGCTTGCAAGTATACCCGATGATGTTATTAAGAAGAAGGTCTTCCCTTTATCTTTGATGGGAGATGCATTGACATGGTATAGGCTATGTGATGATACGGGGTCATGGAACTACAAACGATAGAAATTGGAATTTCATCAGAAGTTTTATCCTATGCATCTTGTTCATCATGATCGCAATTATATATATAATTTTTGGCCTCGCGAAGGAGAAAGCATCGCTCAATCTTGGGGGAGGCTTAAATCAATGTTATACTCATGCCCCAATCATGAGCTCCCAAGAGAAATAAGTATTCAAAGTTTTTATGCTCGGCTTTCTGATAACAATCGCACCATGCTCGATACTTCTTGTGCTGGCTCTTTTATGATGAAGACTATTGAATTCAAATGGTATTTATTGGAAAGAATTAAATGCAACTCTGAAGATTGGGATCTCGACGAAGGTAAGGAGTCAGGTATGACACCTAAGTTTGGTTGTGTTAAATCTTTTATGGATACCGATGTTTTCCGTAAATTTAGCACTAAATATGGACTTGACTCTGAGATAGCAGCTTCTTTCTGTGAATCCTTTGCTACTCATATTGATCTCCCTAAGGAGAAGTGGTTTAAATATAATCCTCCCATAGAAGTAAAAGTAGCTGCACCTATTAAAGTTGAAGAAAAGACTATCACTTATAATGATCCTATTGTTCCTGCTGCTTATGTTGAAAAACCACCTTTCCCTGTTAGAATAAAGGATCATGCAAAAGCTTCAACTGTGGTTCGTAAAAGCAATATTAGAACCTATACACCTCCGAAGCAAGTTAAAGTTGAACCTAATATTGCTATTGTTAAACATATCTTGTTTGATAATATTGATGGGCATCTTATTCATTTTCGTGATGAAACTGCTAGAACTGCCAAACCTTGTGCTAAAGATAAACACAGACCTGTGGTAGGCATGCCTGCTATTTCTGTTAAAATAGGAGATCATTGTTATCATGGCTTATGTGACATGGGTGCCAGTGCTAGTGCTATACCTCATGACTTATACAAACAAATTATGCATGATACTGCACCTACTGAGTTAATAGAAATTGACGTCACAATTAAGCTTGCCAATAGAGATACCATATCACCCATTGGAATTGTTAGAGATGTTGAAGTCTTGTGTGGGAAAACTAAATATCCTGCTGATTTTCTTGTTCTTGGTTCCCCACAAGATAGCTTTTGTCCCATTATATTTGGTAGACCCTTCTTGAACACTGTTAATGGTAAGATAGAATGCGAAAAGGATGTTGTTACTATTGGTTTGGGTGATATGTCTCATGAGTTTAATTTATCTAAATTTAGTAGACAACACCATGAAGAGGAATTGCCTAGTAAGGATGAAATAATTGGTCTTGCTTCTATTGCCGTACCTCCTAGTGATCCTTTAGAACAATATTTGCTAGACCATGAAAATGATATGTTTATGAATGAAAGAAGGGAAATAGATGAAGTATTCTTTAAACAAGAACCTATCCTGAAACACAATTTGCCTGTTGAAATCCTAGGGGATCCTCCTACACCCAAGGGTGATCCCGTGTTTGAGCTTAATCCATTGCCTGATACTCTTAAATATGCTTATCTTGATGAAAAGAAGATATATCATGTTATTATTAGTGCTAACCTTTAGAGCATGAAGAAGAGAGATTATTGAAAACTCTAAAGAAGCACCGCGCTGCTATTGGATATACTCTTGATGATCTTAAGGGCATCAGTCCCACTCTATGTCAACACAAAATAAATTTGGAGAAAGATGCCAAACCATTTCATGATCACCAACGACGGCTGAATCCTAAGATGAAAGAAGTGGTAAGAAAGGAAATACTAAAGCTCCTTGAGGCAGGTATAATTTATCCCGTTGCTGATAGTCAGTGGGTAAGTCCTGTCCATTGTGTCCCTAAGAAGGGAGGTATTACTGTCGTTCCTAATGATAAAGATGAATTGATCCCGCAAAGAATTATTACAGGTTATAGGATGGTAATTGATTTCCGCAAATTAAATAAGGCAACTAAAAAGGATCATTACCCCTTACCTTTTATTGATCAAATGCTAGAAAAATTATCCAAACATACACATTTTTGCTTTCTAGATGGTTATTCTGGTTTCTCTCAAATACCTGTGTCAGCCGATGATCAATAAAAGACAACTTTTACTTGCCCTTTTGCTACTTTTGCTTATAGACGTATGCCTTTTGGTCTATGTAATGCACCTGCTACCTTTCAAAGATGCATGACGGCTATATTCTCTGACTTTTGTGAAAAGATTTGTGAGGTTTTCCTGGATGACTTCTCCATTTATGGATCCTCTTTTGATGATTGCTTGAGCAACCTTGATCGAGTTTTGCAGAGATGTGAAGAAACTAATCTTGTCTTGAATTGGGAAAAGTGCCACTTTATGGTTAATGAAGGTATGTTCTTGGAGCATAAAGTTTCTGAAAGAGGTATTGAAGTTGATAAAGCTAAGGTTGATGCTATTGAAAAGATGCCATGTCCCAGGACATCAAAGGTATAAGAAGTTTCCTTGGTCACGCCGGTTTTTATAGGAGCTTCATTAAGGATTTCGCAAAAATTTCTTGGCCTCTGACTAATTTATTACAAAAAGATATACCATTTGTCTTTGATGATGATTGTGTAGAAGCATTTGAAATACTTAAGAAAGCATTGATCTCTGCACCTATTGTTCAGCCACCTGATTGGAATTTACCTTTTGAAATTATGTGTGATGCCGGTCATTATGGTGTAGGTGATGTTCTAGGGCAAAGAGTTGATAAGAACTTAAATGTTATTCAATATGCTAGTAAAACTCTAGACAATGCTCAGAGAAATTATGCTACTAGTGAAAAAGAATTCTTAGCGGTTGTATTTGCTTGTGATAAGTTCAGACCTTATATTGTTGATTCTAAAGTAACTATTCACACTGATCATGCTGCTATGAAATATCTTATGGAAAAGAAAGATGCTAAACCTAGACTTATTAGATGGGTTCTCCTACTACAAGAATTTGATTTGCATATTATTTCTAGAAAAGGAGCTGAGAACCCCGTTGCAGACAACTTGTCTAGGTTAGAAAATGTTCTTGATGACCCACTACCTATTGATGATAGCTTTCCTGATGAACAATTAAATGTCATAAATGCTTCTCATACTGCTCCATGGTATGCTGATTATGCTAATTACATCGTTGCTAAATTTATACCACCTAGTTTCACATACCACCAGAAGAAAAAGTTTTTCTATGACTTGAGACATTACTTTTGGGATGACCCACATCTTTATAAAGAAGGAGTAGATGGTTTTATTAGATGGTGTGTGCCTGAGAATGAACGGGAACAGATCCTATGCAAGTGTCACTCCGAAGCTTATGGAGGACACCACGCTGGAGATAGAACTGCACATAAGGTATTGCAATCCGGTTTTTATTGGCCTAATCTCTTCAAGGATGCCCGTAAGTTTGTCTTGTCTTGTGATGAATGGCAAAGAATTGGTAATATTAGTAGACGTCAAGAAATGCCTATGAATTATTCACTTGTTATTGAACCATTTGATGTTTGGGGCATTGATTATATGGGACCTTTTCCTGCCTCAAATTGATTGGATTTTGAAGAAAATGCACTCAACCTAACAAATCCCGATCAAATCAAGTGGTTAGTTTAAGGGGGTACATGGGGCTGACGCCGAACGAGATTGGAATGAAGTAGGGCGGGCAGCTACCCAGAGATTGGAATGCTCTATCGACAGGGAATGCTGGCACCACCTACGGTGCTTGATAGTCTTCAATCCAGACGGTCTCGAGAGTACCTTGACCCATAGCATAGGGCTTGATGTAGCTTTGGGGCTTCCCAAAACGTAATAGAATAGGTAGTTCAGGCACCATCATCAATATGTTGCTGCTATTGAATCCGGTTTTGAATCAAGCAGGATACACACATATTTTAGTTGCTGTTGATTACGTTACTAAGTGGGTAGAAGCTATTCCAACTAGTAGTGTTGATCATAACAGTTCTATTAAAATGCTTAAAGAAGTTATTTTTCCGAGGTTTGGAGTCCCTAGATATTTAATGACTGATGGTGGTTCACATTTTATTCATGGTGCTTTTCGCAAAATGCTTGCTAAATATGATGTTAATCATAGAATTGCATCTCCCTATCACCCACAGTCTAGTGGTCAAGTAGAATTGAGCAATAGACAGCTCAAATTAATTTTGCAAAAGACTGTTAACAGATCTAGAAAGAATTGGTCCAAGAAACTGGATGATGCATTATGGGCTTATAGAACTGCATATAAAAATCCTATGGGTATGTCTCCGTATAAAATGGTTTATGGAAAAGCATGTCACTTACCTCTCGAACTAGAACATAAGGCTTATTGGGCTATTAAAGAGCTCAACTATGATTTCAAACTTGCCGGTGAGAAGAGGTTATTTGACATTAGCTCTCACTTGATGAATGGAGAACCCAAGCCTATGAGAATGCCAAGTTGTTTACATAAAATGTTAAAAGATGGCATAACAAAAGAATACAAAAGCGTGAGTTTAATGTAGGTGACTATGTATTGCTATACAACTCTCGTTTAAGATTTTTTGCAGGAAAACTTCTCTCTAAATGGGAAGGCCCATACGTTATCGAGGAGGTCTATCGTTCCGGTGCCATAAAAATCAACAACTTCGAAGGCACAAATCTGAAGGTGGTGAACGGTTAGAGAATTAAACATTATAACTCAGGTAATCCTATAAATGTTGAAACCAATGTTATTGAAACCGTAACCCTGGAGGAATACATAAGGGACACTTTCCGGAACGTTTCAGACTCTGAAAAGGAATAGGTATGTGGTACAGTAAGTAAACTGACTCCAAAACAATTCTAATGGCAATTTTTCTCCGCTTTGGAATATTTGGAAAAATAGAAAAATAAGAAGCAGTCCGGGAAGGACACGAGGGTGGAGGGCGCGCCCTACCCCCCTGGGTGCGCCCCCTGCCTCGTGGGCACCTCATGCGCTCTCTGGACTCCGTTTTCTTGCACGTTACGTATTTTGGTCGGTAAAAATTCATTATATATTCTCCCGAAGGTTTTGACCACCGTATCACGCAATTATCTTCTGTTCTTGTTTCAAGTTGTTCCTGCTGCAGATTAGAGCAAGATGTCTTCTCAAGAGTCAGTCGGAGAGAGCCGGGTGTCTCATCCGGCATCGATACCAAGGACAAACAGCGATGCTGACCACTTTGGGCCAACAACGGAGGAAGAGTTGGAGGCTGATTTGATGAGGATAGATGCCATGGAGGAGGATCAAGAAGTCACTCTCGCTTCCGTGCTGGATTCACGATGGGGGAACTACAGAGCTCAGCTATTCCAAACTCGGTTATCCCTTCCGATGTTAGATTTCTTTCTTATGAAAGTATGAAGAATAGTGTCACTTGTTCTGCCGGAGCTATGCAACACCCTTGGGTGCAAGGAGCTTTAGCCGTTACAGGGAAGCTTCGTAAGGATATAATGGATCTCAAGAAGCAACTCAATAAGCTCGAGGAAGAGAATCGTATCCTGAGGGGCATTATCGCCAAGAATATCACATCACCAGCCCCGAAGAAGGAGACATAATCACATGGGTATGGGCACTCCGCTTGGCAACTGCCAGGCTTGGGGGAGATGCCCCGGTATCGTATCACCACCACATCTCCTATCTTTACCATTTTTCTTAGTTCGATCCTATTAGTAGTATCTTGATCTAGTAGAATAAAGCTTTGGTATGATCTATTTTTGAGTTTTGCTTTATGATCCCTCTATGTAATCAAGTCCGTGAGCTATATATATAATGATGATTAGTGTTGAGTCAAGGGATTGATTATCTTGCTATGATCTTGAGTGAATAAGAGAAAAGAGAAAAGAATAAAAAGAAATAAAAAAGAGATCATATTGATCTTAGAAGAGTAATAACTTCACATAGAAAGAGTATGATGATTAAAAATTGTTGAGAGTTGACAAACATCGCTTTGGTCATCGTTGCAATTAATACCAAGTAATAAAGAAAGAGAGGTTTCACATATAAATATACTATCTTGGACATATTTTATGATTGGGAGCACTCATTAAAATATGACATGCTAAAGAGTTGATGTTGGACAAGGAAAACAACGTAATGGGTTATGTTTTCTTATATCTGAGATAAAGTATATTGTCATGGATCATCCAACATGTTGAGCTTGCCTTTCCCCCTCATGCTAGCCAAATTCTTTGCACCAAGTAGAGATACTACTTGTGCCTTCAAATACCCCTAAACCCAGTTTTGCCATGAGAGTCCACCATACCTACCTATGGATTGAGTAAGATCTTTCAAGTAAGTTGTCATCGGTGCAAGCAATAAAAATTGCTCTCTAAATATGTATGATTGATTGGTGTGGAGGAAATAAGCTTTATACGATCTTGTGATGTGGAAGAAATAAAAGCGACGGACTGCATAATAAAGGTTCATATCACAAGTGGCAATATAAAGTGACGTTCTTTCGCATTATGATTTTGTGCATCCAACCCTCAAAGCGCATGGCAACCTCTGCTTCCCTCTACGAAGGGCCTATCTTCTATTATTACCTTTTACCTTATGCAAGAGTCATGGTGATCTTCACCTTTCCTTTTTACATTTTATCCTTTGGCAAGCACAGGATGTTGGAAAGATCCTGATAGATATATCTAATTGGATGTGGCTTAGCATGAGTTATTATTGTTGACATTAACCTTGAGGTAAAAGGTTGGGAGGCGAAACTATAAGCCCCTATCTTTCTCTGTGTCCGATTAAAACTCCGTAACCACAAGTATTGCGTGAGTGTTAGCAATTATGAAAGACTAAATGATAGTTGAGTATGTGGACTTGGTAGAAAGCTCTGACATAGACTCTTTCTGATGTTATGATAAATTGCAATTGCCTCAATGACTGAGATTATAGTTTGTTAGTTCTCAATAAAGTTTCTGATTCCTACTTTGCTTTGTGAGTTATAGGTTATTACTTGAGCATAAGAAATCATATGACAATATCCATATATGTTGCTGTTATGAGAATAATCATGATGCCCTCATGTCCGTATTTTATTTTATTGACACCTCTACCTCTAAACATGTGGACATATTTATTGCATCATGCTTTTATATCGATATTTATTGCATTATGGGCTCTTATTACACATTATGTCACAATACTTATGCCTATTCTCTCTTATTTTACAAGGTTTACATAAGGAGGGAGAATGCCGGCAGCTGGAATTCTGGGCTGGAAAAGGAGCAAATATTGGAGACATATTCTACACAACTCCAAAGGTCCTGAAACTCCACGAAAGTTATTTTTGGAAATAATAAAAAATACTGAGCGGAAGAAATACATCGGGGGGCCTCCACCTGTCCACGAGGGTGGGGGACGCGCCCTATCCCCTGGGCACGCCCCCTGCCTCGTGGGCCCCCTGTTGGCCCTCTGGTGGCCATCTTGTGCTATATGAAGTCTTTCGTCCGAAGAAAAATCATAAGCAAGCTTTCGGGACGAGACTCCGCCGCCACGAGGCGGAACCTTGGCGGAACCAATCTAGGGCTCCGGCAGAGCTGTTCTGCCGGGGACACTTCCCTCCGGGAGGGGGAAATTATCGCCATCGTCATCACCAACGCTCCTCTCATCGGGAGAGGGCAATCTCCCTCAACATCTTCACCAACACCATCTCCTCTCAAACCCTAGTTCATCTCTTGTATCCAATTCTTGTCTCCAAGCCTGGGATTAGTACCTGTAGGTTGCTAGTAGTATTGATTACTCCTTGTAGTTGATGCTAGTTGGTTTATTTGGTGGAGGATAATATGTTCAGATCCTATATGCATATTAATACTCCTCTGATTATGAACATGAATATGCTTTGTGAGTAGTTTCGTTTGTTCCTGAGGACATGGGAGAAGTCTTGCTATTAGTAATCATGTGAATTTTGTATTCGTTCGATATTTTGATGAGATGTATGTTGTCTATCCTCTAGTGGTGTTATGTGAATGTCGACTACATAACACTTCACCATTATTTGGGCCTAGAGGAAGGCATTGGGAAGTAATAAGTAGATGATGGGTTGCTAGAGTGACAGAAGCTTAAACCCTAGTTTATGCGTTGCTTCGTAAGGGGCTGATTTGGATCCATATGTTTCATCCTATGGTTAGGTTTACCTTAATACTTTTGTTGTAGTGGCGGATGCTTGCAATAGAGGTTAATCAGAAGTGGGATGCTTGTTCAAGTAAGGGCAGCACCCAAGCACCGGTCCACCCACATATCAAATTATCAAAGTACCGAACGCGAATCATATGAACGTGATGAAAACTAGCTTGACGATAATTCCCATGTGTCCTTGGGAGCGCTTTTCTCTATATGAGAGTTTGCCAAGTCTTGTCCTTTGCTACCAACAGGATTGGGCCACCTTGCTGCACTTTATCTACTTTTGTTACTTGTTGCTCGTTACAAATTATCCTATCACAAAACTATCTGGTACCTATAATTTCAGTGCTTGCAGAGAATACCTGCTGAAAACCGCTTATCATTTCCTTCTGCTCCCCGTTGGGTTCGACACTCTTACTTATCGAAAGCACTACGATAGATCCCCTATACTTGTGGGTCATCAGTGGGGTATGACGTATGGGAATAAAGTTGATACTTAATGCTATGGTTGGGTTTCACGACCTTAATGATCTTTAGTAGTTGCATATGCTTGCTAGAGTTTCTATCATAAGTGCATATGATCCAAGTAGAGGAAGTATGTTAGCTCATGCCTCTCCCTCATATAAAATTACAAGAATGATTACCAGTACTTGTTATCGATTGCCTAGGGACAAATAACTTTCTTGTTGACAAAAGCTCTCTACTAAAACTAACTTAGTTGTGTCTTTATCTAAATAGCCCCTAGATTTTATTTACGTGCTCTTTATTATCTTGCAAACCTATCCTATCACACCTAAAAAGTATTTCTAGTTTCATACTTGTTCTAGGTAAAGCGAACGTCAAGCATGCGTAGAGTTGTATCGGTGGTCGATAGAACTTGAGGGATTTGTTCTACCTTTAGCTCATCATTGGGTTCGACACTCTTACTTATCGAAAGAGGCTACAATTGATCCCCTATACTTGTGGGTTATTAGATGACTTCTCTGTTTATGGGAAGTCTTTTGATGACTGTTTAAGCAATCTTGATCGAGTTTTGAGAGATGTGAACAAACAAATCTTGTCTTGAATTAGGAAAAGTGCCACTTTTGGTTAATGAAGGCATTGTCTTGGGTCATAAAATTTCTGAAAGAGGTATTGAATTGGACCAAGCTAAGTTTGATGCAATTGAGAAAATGCAATGTCCTAAAGATCTCAAAGGTATTCGTAGTTTCCTAGGTCATGCTGGTTTCTATAGGAGATTTATCAAAGACTTTTCTAAAATCTCTAGGCCTCTTACGAATCTTTTGCAATAGGATATTCCTTTTTTTTGGGGATGATTGTTTAGAAGCCTTTGAAACACTCAAGAAAGCCTTAATTTCTGCACCTATTGTTCGACCACCTGATTGGAACTTGCCTATTGAATTTATGTGTGATGCTAGTGATTATGCTGTTCATGCTGTTCTAGGACAAAGAGTTGATAAGAAACTGAATGTTATTCATTATGCTAGTAAAACTCTAGACAATGCTCAACGAAACTATGCTACTACTGAAAAAGAATTCTTAGCAGTGGTGTTTGCTCGTGATAAATTTAGACCTTACATTGTTGAATCAAAAGTTTTTGTTCACACCGATCATGCTGCTATTAAATATCTTATGGAAAAGAAAGATGCTAAACCTAGACTTATTTGATGGGTTCTCTTTCTACAAGCATTTGATTTACATATGACTGAGAGAAAAGGAGCTGAGAACCCCGTAGCTGATAACTTGTCTAGGATTGAAAATGTGCCTGATGATCCACTACCTATTGATGATAGTTTTCCTGATGAGCAGTTAGCTGCAATAAATGTTGCTCATAACACTCTTGGTATGCTGACTATGCTAATTACATTGTTGCGAAATATTTACCACCTAGCTTTACATACCAACAAAAGAAAAAAATCTTTTATGACTTAAGACATTACTTTTGGGATGACCCACATCTTTATAAAGAAGGAGTAGATGGTATTATTAGACCTTGTGTACCTGAGCATGAATAGGGACAAATCCTATGGAAATGTCACTCCGAAGCTTATGGAGGGCATCATGTTGGAGATAGAACTGCTCACAAGGTATTTCAATCTGGATTTTATTGGCCTACTTTCTTCAAGGATGCCCATAAGTTCGTCTTATCTTGTGATGAATGCCAAAGAATAGGTAATATCGGTAAGCGTCAAGAAATGCCTATGAATTATTCACTTGCTGTTGAACCATTTGATGTTTGGGGATTTGATTACATGGGACCTTTTCCTTCCTCTAATGGGTATACACATATTTGGGTTGTTGTTGATTATGTTACTAAATGGGTAGAAGCTATTCCAACCAGTAGTGCTAATCACAACACCTCTATTAAAATGCGTAGGGAAGTTATTTTTTCCAAGGTTTGGAGTCCCTAGATATTTAATGACTGATGGTGGTTCCCACTTTATTCATGGTGCTTTCCGTAAAATGCTTGCCAAATATGATGTTAACCATAGAATTGCATCACCTTATCATCCTCAGTCTAGTGGTCAAGTTGAACTTAGCAATAGAGGAATAAAATTAATTTTGCAGAAGACTGTCAATAGGTCTAGGAAGAATTGGTCTAAGAAATTAGATGATGCACTTCGGGCTTATAGAATAGCATACAAAAATCCTATGGGTATGTCTCCTTATAAAATGGTATATGGAAAAGCTTGTCATTTGTCTCTAGAGTTAGAACATAAAGCATATTGGGCAATCAAAGAGCTCAACTGTGATTTCAAAAGCATGAGTTTAAAGTCGGAGAATATGTTCTTTTGTACAACTCTCGTTTCAGATTCTTTGCAGGAAAACTCCTCTCAAAATGGGAAGGCCCCTATGTCATCGAGGAGGTTTACCATTCTGTAGCTATAAAAATAAATAATGCCGAAGGTACTAACCGAAACGTTGTTAACAGGCAACGAATAAAGCATTATACGTCAGGTACGCCCATTAATTTTGAAAGGAATATTATTCAAACTTTGACACCAGAAGAACACATAAAAGAGTCCTTACGGAATACTCCAAAATCGTGATAATAAGGAGGTACTCCCTTGATGACCCACAAGTATAGGAGATCTATCGTAGTCCTTTCGATAAGTAAGACTGTCGAACCCAACAAGGAGCAGAAGGAAATGATAAGCGGTTTTCAGCAAGGTATTCTCTGCAAGCACTGAAATTATAGGTAACAGATAGTTTTGTGATACGATAATTTGTAACGAGCAACAAGTAACAAAAGTAAATAAAGTGCAGCAAGGTGGCCCAATCCTTTTTGTAGAAATGGACAAGCCTGGACAAACTCTTATATAAAGAAAAGCGCTCCCGAGGACACATGGGAATTATCGTCAAGCTTGTTTTCATCACGTTCATATGATTCGCGTTCGGTACTTTGATAATTTGATATGTGGGTGGACCGGTGCTTGGGTGATGTCCTTACTTGGACAAGCATCCCACTGATGGTTAACCTCTATTGCAAGCATCCGTAACTACAAAAAAAGTATTAAGGTAAACCTAACCATAGCATGAAACATATGGATCCAAATCAGCCCCTTACGAAGCAACGCATAAACTAGGGTTTAAGCTTCTGTCACTCTAGCAACCCATCATCTACTTATTACTTTCCAATGCCTTCCTCTAGGCTCAAAAAATGGTGAAGTGTCATGTAGTCGACGTTCACATAACACCACTAGAGGATAGACAACATACATCTCATCAAAATATCGAACAAATACCAAATTTACATGAATACTAATAGCAAGACTTCTCCCATGTCCTCAGGAACAAACGTAACTACTCACAAAGCATATTCATGTTCATAATCAGAGGAGTATTAATATGCATATAGGATTTGAACATATGATCTTCCACAAAATAAACCAACTAGCATCAATTGCAAGGAGTAATCAACACTACTAGGAACCCACAGGTACCAATCCTGGACTGGGAGACAAGAATTGGATACAAGAGATGAACTAGGGTTTGAGAGGAGATGTTGCTGGTGAAGATGTTGATGGAGATTGCCCTCTCCCGATGATAGGAGCGTTGGTGATGACGATGGCGATGATTTCCCCCTCCCGGAGGGAAGTGTTCCCGGCAGAACAGCTCTGCCGGAGCCCTAGATTGGTTCCGCCTCGTGGCGGCGGAGTCTTGTCCCGGAAGCTTGCTTATGATTTTTCTTCGGGCAAAAGACTTCATATAGCAAAAGATGTCCACCGGAGGACCAACAGGGGGCCCACGAGGCAAGGGGGCGCGCCCCCACCCTCATGGACAGGTGGTGGCTCCCCTGACGTATTTCTTCCGCTCAGTATTTTTTATTATTTCCAAAAATAACTTTCGTGGAGTTTCAGGACTTTTGGAGTTGTGCAGAATAGGTCTCTAATATTTGCTCCTTTTCTAGCCCAGAATTCCAGCTGACGGTATTCTCCCTCCTTATGTAAACCTTGTAAAATAAGAGAGAATAGACATAAGTATTGTGACATAACGTGTAATAACAGCCCATAATGCAATAAATATTGATATAAAAGCATGATGCAAAATGGACGTATCAACTCCCCCAAGCTTAGACCTCGCTTGTCCTCAAGCGGAAGCCGATAACGATAAATATGTCCACATGTTTAGAGGTAGAGGTGTCGATAAAATAAAATACGTACATGAGGGCATCATGATTATTCTCATAACAGCAAAATATATGGATATTGTCACATGATTTCTTATGCTCAAGTAATAATCTATTCACAATGCAAAGTATGAATCAGAAACTTTATTGAGAACTAACAAACTATAATCTCAGTCATTGAAGCAATTGCAATTTATCATAACATCAGAAAGAGTCTATGTCAGAGATTTTTAGCAAGTCCACATACTCAACTATCATTTAGTCTTTCATAATTGCTAACACTCACGCAATACTTGTGGTTGCGGAGTTTTAATCGGACACACAGAAAGATAGGGGCTTATAGTATCGCCTCCCAACCTTTTACCTCAAGGGTAATGTCAACAATAATAGTTCATGTTAACTTACTTCCAATTAGATATATATATCGGGATCTTTCCAACACACTGTGCTTGCCAAAGGATAAAATGTAAAAAGAAAAGGTGAAGATCACCATGACTCTTGCATAAGGTAGAAGGTAATAATAAATGATAGGCCCTTCGCAGAGGGAAGCAGAGGTTGCCATGCGGTTTCAAGGTTGGATGCACAAAATCTTAATGCGAAAGAACGTCACTTTATATTGCCACTTGTCATATGAACCTTTATTATGCAGTCCGTCGCTTTTATTTCTTCCACATCACAAGATTGTATAAAGCTTATTTCCTCCACAACAATCAGTCATATTTAGAGAGCAATTTTTATTGCTTGCACCGATGACAACTTACTTGAAGGATCTTACTCAATCCATAGGTAGATATGGTGGACTCTCATGGCAAAACTGGTTTAAGGGTATTTGGAAGCACAAGTAGTATCTCTACTTGGTGCAAAGAATTTGGCTAGCATGAGGGGGAAAGGAAAGCTCAACATGTTGGATGATCCATGACAATATACTTTATCTCAGATATAAGAAAACATAACCCATTATGTTGTCTTCCTTGTCCAATATCAACTCTTTAGCATGTCATATTTTAATGAGTGCTCCCAATGATAAAAGATGTCCAAGATAGTATATTTATATGTGAAACCACTCTTTCTTTATTACTTCCTATTAATTGCAACGATGACCAAAGATATGTTTGTCAACTCCCAACAATTTTAATCATCATACTCTTTCTATGTGAATTTATTACTTTCCATAAGATCAATATGATCTCTTCATTTCTTTTTATTCGTTTTCTCTTTTCTTTTCATTCACTCAAGATCATGGCAAAATAATCAAGCCCTTAACTCAACACTAATCTTTATTATATAGCTCACGGACTCGATTACATAGAGAGATCATAAAGCAAAACTCAAAACTAGATCATGCCAAAACTTTATTCTACTAGATCAAGATACTACTAAAAGGATTTAACTAAGAAAAAGGGTAAAGATAGGAGTGTGATGGTGATACGATACCGGGGCACCTCCCCCAAGCTTGGCAGTTGCCAAGGGGAGTGCCCATACCCATGTGATTATGTCTCCTTTGCTGGTGAAGAAGGTGGAGGTGATGATGGATAGTCGCACATCGAGCGTAAGAGGTCCTCTAGCTTGCGGATAATGCCCTTGAGTGCAACGACATGCTCCTTCAACAAAATATTTTCACGTGGGAGATACTTGTTTTGTATACGAGCTAACTCAATCATCTTGAAAGCTTCGATCTCAGTTGGGGTAAGAAGATTGTGATCAAGTTGAAAGATGTCTTCTGTTGCCGGAACTTGGTCCTCTGTGGTCTTCTTGATCCCTTCATCCTTGTTGATCTCCATGGGTTCTTCCTTCTTCAGCTCTGTCTTCATTAGCCAAGCATCGTTGTCACCATTGTTGGACGAGGGGGGCGACATGATGCCTGGCCTTGACAACCCTGACAGGAAACAGCTCGAAACAAGAACAGAGGATAATTGCGTGATACGGGAGTCAAAACCTTCGGCAGATTATATAGTGAATTTTTACCGACCAAAATACGTAACGTGCAAGAAAACGGAGTCCGGAGAGCATACGAGGTGCCCACGAGGTAGGGGGCGCGCCCAGGGGGTAGGGCGCGCCCTCCACCCTCGTGGATGCCTCGTGTCCTTCCCGGACTGCTTCTTATTTTTTTATTTTTCTAAATATTCCAAAACGGAGAAAATTTGCCTTTAGAACTGTTTTGGAGTCAGTTTACTTACCGTACCACATACCTATTCCTTTTCGGAGTCTGAAACATTCCGGAAAGTGTCCCTTATGTATTCCTCCGGGGTTACGGTTTCAATAACATTGGTTTCAACATTTATAGGATTACCTGAGATATAATGTTTGATTCTTTGACCGTTCACCACCTTCGGACTTGTGCCTTTGAAGTTGTTGATTTTTATAGCACCGGAACGATAGACCTCCTCGATAACGTAAGGGCCTTCCCATTTAGAGAGAAGTTTTCCTGCAAAAAATCATAAACGAGTGTTGTATAGTAATACATAATCACCTACATTAAACTCACGCTTTTGTATTCTTTTGTCATGCCATCTTTTAACTTTTTCTTTAAACAATTTGGCATTCTCATAAGCTTGGGTTCTCCATTCATCAAGTGAGCTAATATCAAATAACCTCTTCTCATCGGCAAGTTTGAAATCATAGTTGAGCTCTTTAATGGCCCAATATGCCTTATGTTCTAGTTCGAGATGTAAGTGACATGCTTTTCCATAAACCATTTTATACGGAGACATACCCATAGGATTTTTATATGCAGTTCTATAGGCCCATAAATGCATCATCAAGTTTCTTGGACCAATTCTTTCTACATCTATTGACAGTCTTTTGCAAAATTAATTTGAGTTCTCTATTACTCAATTCTACTTGACCACAAGACTGCGGGTGATAAGGACACGCAATTCTATGATTAACATCATATTTAGCAAGCATTTTACGAAAAGCACCATGAATAAAATGTGATCCACCATCAGTCATTAAATATCTAGGGGCTCCAAACCCCGGAAAAATAACTTCCTTAAGCATCTTAATAGAGGTGTTATGATCAGCACTACTAGTTGGAATAGCTTCTACCCACTTAGTAACATAATCAACAGCAACTAAAATATGTGTGTATCCATTAGAGGCAGGAAAAGGTCCCATATAATCAAAGCCCCAAACATCAAATGGTTCAATAACAAGTGAATAGTTCATAGGCATTTCTTGACGTCTACTAATGTTACCAATTCTTTGACATTCGTCACAAGATAAGACAAACTTACGGGCATCTTTGAAGAGAGTAGGCCAATAAAAACTAGATTGCAATACCTTATGTGCAGTTCTATCTCCAGCGTGGTGTCCTCCATAAGCTTCGGAGTGACACTTGCGTAGGATCTGTTCCTGTTCATGCTCAGGTACACAACGTCTAATAACACCATCTACTCCTTCTTTATAAAGATGTGGGTCATCCTAAAAGTAATGTCTCAAGTCATAGAAAAACTTTTTCTTTTGCTGGTATGTGAAACTAGGTGGTATAAATTTAGCAACAATATAATTAGCATAATCAGCATACCATGGAGCAGTACGAGAAGCATGTATGACATTTAATTGTTCATCCGGAAAGCTATCATCAATAGGTAGTGGGTCATCAAGAACATTTTCCAACCTAGACAAGTTGTCTGCAACAGGGTTCTCAGCTCCTTTTCTATCAACAATATGCAAATCAAATTCTTGTAGCAAGAGAACCCATCTAATAAGTCTAGGCTTACCATCTTTCTTTTGCATAAGATATTTAATAGCAGCATGATCCGTGTGAATAGTTACTTTAGAATCGACAATATAACGTCTGAACTTATCACAAGCAAATACAACTGCTAAGAATTCCTTTTTAGTAGTAGCATAATTTCTCTAAGCATTGTCTAGAGTTTTACTAGCATATTGAATAACATTTAATTTCTTATCAACTCTTTGCCCTAGAACGGCACCTACAGCATAATCACTAGCATCACACATGACTTCAAAAGGTAAATTCCAATCAGGTGGCTGAACAATAGGTGCAGAGATCAATGCTTTCTTAAGTATTTCAAATTCTTCTACACAATCATCATCAAAGACAAATGGTATATCTTTTTGTAATAAATTAGTCAGAGGCCGAGAAATTTTTGAGAAGTCCTTAATGAACCTCCTATAAAACCCGGCATGACGAAGGAAACTTCTTATACCTTTGATGTCCTTGGGACATGGCATCTTTTCAATAGCATGAACCTTGGCTTTATCAACCTCAGTACCTCTTTCAGAAACTTTATGCCCCAAGACAATACCTTCATTAACCATAAATTGGCACTTTTCCCAATTCAAGACAAGATTAGTTTCTTCACATCTCTGCACAACTCGATCAAGGTTGCGCAAGCAATCATCAAAAGAGGATCCATAAACGGAGAAATCGTCCATGAAAACCTCACAAATCTTTTCACAAAAGTTAGAGAATATAGCCATCGTGCATCTTTGAAAAGGTAGCAGGTGCATTACATAAACCAAAAGGCATGCATCTATAAGCAAAAGTACCAAAAGGGCAAGTAAAATTAGTCTTTGCTTGATCATTGGCTGACACAGGTATTTGAGAGAAACCAAAATAACCATCTAGAAAGCAAAAATCTGTATGTTTAGACAAACTTTCTAGCATTTGATCGATAAAAGATAAGGGGTAATGATCCTTTTTAGTAGCTTTATTTAATTTGCGGAAATCAATTACCATCCTATAAACTGTAATAATCCTTTGCGGAATCAACTCATCTTTATCATTAGGAACGACGGTAATACCTCCCTTCTTAGGGACACAATGGACAGGACTTACCCATTGACTATCAGCAACGGGATAAATTATACCTGCCTCAAGGAGCTTTAGTATTTCCTTTCTTACCACTTCTTTCATCTTAGGATTCAGCCGTCGTTGATGATCATGAATTGGTTTGGCATCTTCCTCCAAATTTATTTTATGTTGACATAGAGTGGGACTATTGCCCTTAAGATCATCAAGAGTATATCCAATAGCAGCACGGTGCTTCCTCAGAGTTTTCAATAATCTCTCTTCTTCATGCTCTGAAAGGTTAGCACTAATAATAATAGGATATATCTTTTTCTCATCAAGATAAGCATATTTAAGAGTATCAGGTAACGTTTAAGCTCAAACACGGATCACCCTTGGGTGGAGGAGGATCCCCTAGGATTTCAACAGGCAAATTGTGTTTCAGGATGGGTTCCTGTTTAAAGAATACATCATCTTTTTCCCTTCTTTCATTCATAAACATATCATTTTCATGGTCTAGCAAATATTGTTCTACAGGATCACTAGGAGGTACGGCAATAGAAGCAAGACCAATAATTTCATCCTTACTAGGTAATTCCTCTTCACGGTGTTGTCTACGAAATTTAGAAAAATTAAACTCATGAGACATATCACCTAGACCAATAGTAACAACATCCTTCTCGCAGTCTATCCTAGCATTAACGGTGTTCAAGAAGGGTCTACCAAATATAATGGGACAAAAGCGATCTTGTGGGGAACCAAGAAAAAGAAAATCAGCAGGATATTTAGTTTTCCCACACAAGACTACAACATCTCTAACAATTCCCATTGGTGAAATAGTATCTCTATTGGCAAGTTTAATTGTGACATCAATATCTTCTAACTCAGCAGGTGCAATATCATGCATAATTTCTTTGTATAAGTCAAAAGGTATTGCACTAGCACTAGCACCCATTTCACATAAGCCATGATAACAATGATCTCCTATTTTAACAGAAATAACAGGCATGCCTACCACAGGTCTATGTTTATCTTTAGCACAAGGTTTGGCAATTCTAGCAGTTTCCTCACAGAAATAAATAACATGCCCATCAATATTATCAGACAAGAGATCTTTAACAATATCAATATTAGGTTCAACTTTAATTTGCTCAGGAGGTGTATAAGTTCTAATATTTCTTTAACGAACCACAATTGAAGCTTTAGCATGATCCTTTATTCTAACAGGGAAAGGTGGTTTCCCAACATAAGAAGTAGGAACAATAGGATCATTATAAGTGACAGTCTTTTCTTCAACTTTAATAGGTGCAGCTACTTTTACTTCTATGGGAGGATGATATTTAAACCACTTCTCCTTGGGGAGATCAACATAAGTAGCAAAAGATTCACAGAAAGAAGCTACTATCTCAGGGTCAAGTCCATATTTAGTGCTAAACTTACGGAAAACATCGGTATTCATAAAAGATTTAACACAATCAAACTTAGGTGTCATACCTGACTCCTTACCTTCATCGAGATCCCAATATTCAGAGTTGCGTTTAATTCTTTCCAATAAATCCCATTTGAATTCAATAGTCTTCATCATAAAAGAGCCAGCAGAAGAATTATCAAGCAAGGTGCGTTTGTTATCAGAAAGCCGAGCATAAAAATTCTGAATAATTATTTCTCTTGAGAGCTCATGATTGGGGGCAAGAATGTAACATTGATTTAAGCCTCCCCCAAGCTTGAGCAATGCTTTCTCCTTCGCGGGGCCAAAAATTATATATATAATTGCGATCACGATGAACAAGATGCATAGGATAAAATTTCTTATGAAATTCCAATTTCAATCGTTTATAGTTCCATGACCCCATATCATCACATAGCCTATACCATGTCGATGCATATCCGTTCAAAGATAAAGGGAAGAACTTCTTCTTAATAAAATCACCGGGTATACCTGCAAGCTTAAATAATCCACAAACTTCATCCACATATATTAGGTGTTCATCAGGATGCTTTGTTCCATCTCCTGCAAAAGGATTAGCTAGCAGTTTTTCTAACATACCCGAAGGAATTTCAAAGTGGACATTTTCATTTTCAGTAGGTTCAGTAAGTGGAGGAGCAACTCTTTGCTCTACTGTTCGGGGTGAAGATACCCCGAACAAGCCCCTCAGAGGATTACTTTCCATAGTAACAAGTGATAGTAAATTTCTGCACACTATATAAATTTTTCCTTACCAAATTCCACCTACCAAAGGCGCTTCAGTCCCCGGCAATGGCGCAAGAAAAGAGTCTTGATGACCCACAAGTATAGGGGATCTATCGTAGTCCTTTCGACAAGTAAGAGTGTCGAACCCAACGAGGAGCAGAAGGAAATGATAAGCGGTTTTCAGCAAGGTATTCTCTGCAAGCAATGAAATTATAGGTAACAGATAGTTTTGTGATAGGATAATTTGTAACGAGCAACAAGTAACAAAAGTAAATAAAGTGTAGCAAGCTGGCCCAATCCTTTTTGTAGAAAAGTACAAGCCTGGACAAACTCTTATATAGAGAAAAGCGCTCCCGAGGACACATGGGAATTATCGTCAAGCTAGTTTTTATCATGTTCATATGATTCGCGTTCGGTACTTTGATAATTTGATATGTGGGTGGACCGGTGCTTGGGTGCTGTCCTTACTTGGACAAGCATCCCACATATGATTAACCTCTATTGCAAGCATCCACAACTACAACAAAAGTATTAAGGTAAACCTGACCATACCATGAAACATATGGATCCAAATCAGCACCTTACGAAGCAATGCATGAACTAGGGTTTAAGCTTCTGTCACTCTAGCAACCCATCATCTACTTGTTACTTCCCAATGCCTTCCTCTAGGCCCAAATAATGGTGAAGTGTCATGTAGTCAACGTTCACATAAGACCACTAGAGGATAGACAACATACATCTCATCAAAATATCGAACCAATACCAAATTCACATGACTACTAATAGCAAGACTTCTCCCATGTCCTCAGGAACAAACTTAACTACTCACAAAGCATATTCATGTTCATAATCAAAGGAGTATTAATATGCATATAGGATCTGAACATATGATCTTCCACCAAATAAACCAACTAGCATCAACTATAAGGAGTAATCAACACTACTAGCAACCCACAGGTACCAATCCTGGACTTGGAGACAAAAATTGGATACAAGAGATGAACTAGGGTTTGAGAGGAGATGGTGTTGGTGAAGATGTTGACGGAGATTGCCCTCTCCCGATGAGGTGAGCGTTGGTGATGACGATGGCGATGATTTCCCCCTCCCGGAGGGATGTGACCCCGGTAGAACAGCTCTGCCGGAGCCCTAGATTGGTTCCGCCTCGTGGCGGCGGAGTCTCGTCCCGAAAGCTTGCTTATGATTTTTCTTCGGGCGAAAGACTTCATATAGCAGAAGATGGCCACTAGAGGACCAACAGGGGGCCCACGAGGCAGGGGGCGCGCCCAGGGGGGCAGGGTGCGCCCCTCACCCTCGGGGACAGGTGGTGGCCCCCCTGACGTATTTCTTTCGCTCAGTATTTTTTATTATTTCCAAAAATAACTTTCGTGGAGTTTCAGGACTTTTGGAGTTGTGCAGAATATGTCTCTAATATTTGCTCCTTTTCCAGCCAAGAATTTTGGCTGATGGCATTCTCCCTCCTTATGTAAACCTTGTAAAAATAAGAGAGAATAGACATAAATATCGTGACATAACGTGTAATAACTGTCCATAATGTAATAAATATTGATATAAAAGCATGATGCAAAATGGACGTATCATCCCTCCTTTCCAAATTACATGCCGCAGGTCTGGATGTATCTAGATATATTTTAGTTCTAGATACATCCATTTCTGCGATGAGTAATTGGGAACGGAGGGAGTACGTGATACGGTAAGTAAACAGACTCCGAAAATTCCGCAAAAATAATTTTTGTCACTATTGGAATATTTAGAAAAATAGGAAAATAAGAAACTTCCAGGAAGCGTACCCTGGTGGGCACAAGAGACCATAGCGCCCCTGGCTTGCCAGGCGCGCCTAGGTGGGTTGGGCCCACCTGGGGTACCTTTCGGACTCTGTTTTTCTACAGTTTGCTTGTTTCCCAAGATAAAAAAAATCTTTATATACCCCCAAACCTGTTGATCACCGTATTTCCGTTCCCATTTCTTGCTGTTTTCGGTTAGGTTTGTTGAGCCAGGCATCATGTCTTCTTCTTCCTCCAACAACATGGAAGAGGATGTTTGGTTGACGAAGATCGAGTTGAAGAGAGAAGAGCCCGCAGAAGCCGTCAAGGGAGACGAGAGCAAGGAGGCTACCGTAGATCAACCCCCGGTGTTCGAGCAAGCACTACCAACCGAGGAGGAAGAAGAAGATATCCTTAAACCTTACTATGCTCATCTTACTCCTACTGGGATTGAAGCCTTTCACATCATTGAAACGGTCTGTGTGCAAAATAAGTATGTCACCCGTGAAAATATGCTGCATCAAGAGCACATCATCCACCTCTGGGGCGTCATCCGTCGATTGGAGAATCTCTTGATCCTTCAGGACAGAATCTCTTCATGACCACCACCTTCTTCTTCATCACCAAAAGAGAGTTGAGTATCGGGTATGGGCACTCCCCTTGGCTTCCGCCAACCTTGGGGGAGGTGCCCCGGTATCGTATCATCCCCACTATCTTTTGCTTTTACTTATTTTAGTTTGATCCTTTTGCTTTAGATGAATAAAAGTTTAGTTCGATCCTTTCTTTTCGAGAGTTTGCTTAATGATCTATAATTGTAATCGTGTGCGAGATATATAATAAAGTTAGTTTGAGTTTTTGCTTTCTTTACTTTCATGTTGAAAATCAAAAGAAAGAAAATAAATAAAAAGAAAGGAAGTAAATAAAAGAAAGGAAACAAATGAAAAAGATCATATGCTAATCTTATGGTAGGTGATGACACCACATAAGGAAAAGTATAAGTAACTTTTTTTGTTAAAGATTGACAAACATAGTATTAGTCAATGATGCAACTCATGAAATAATTAATAAGGGAAGAGAAGATTCACATATAAATATACTATCCTAGAAATCTTTTGTGATTGTGAGCCCTCATCAAAATATTATATGCCAAAATTGTTGACGTTGGACAAGGAAGACAACTTAATGGTTTATGTTTGTTTATATTCACATAGAATTCATATTTTCATGGATCCTTTAACATGTGGTGCTTGCCCCCTATGTTTGCTAGCCAAAAATTCCGCACTAAGTAGAGATACTACTTGTGCATCTAAAAACCCTTAAAAGCAAATCTTATTTTCAAGAGTCCACCATACCTACCTAGGGATTGAGCAAGATCAATCAAGTAAGTTGTCATCGGTGCAAAAAGGCAATAAAAATTTCTTCTAAAAGTAGTGTGAGATCATTTAGTGTAAGAGAAAATTGAGCATTGTACGAACTTGTGATGGCGAAAAATAAAAGCGGCAGACTGCATAATAAAGGTTGCTATCACAAGGGGTAATACAACGTGTCATTCTTTTTCACTAAGGGGTTGAGCATACAAACAAATAAGCGCATGTTAACCTCTGCTTCCCTCTGCGATGGGCCTATCTTTTACTTTTATGTATTTACTTTTATGCAAAGAGTCAAAAGTTTCTCTCTATTCCTTTTTAATTTCTCCTTTGGCAAGCATCATGTGGTGAGGAAATATCTAGGCACATATGTCCAGTTTAATATAGATAGCATGAGTTATTATTGTTGACATCACCCTCGAGGTGAATACGTTGGGAGGCGAAACTACAAGCCCCTATCTTTCTATGTGTCCGGTTGAAACATTTCGCCCATGTGTACGCGGTGAGTGTTACCAATCATGGAAGATTATACGATGGTTGAGTATGTGGACTTGCCTAAAATCTCCGATACGTGACCCTTCGTGAAAATATGATGAATTGTAGTTGCAAAGTTGATTGAGAACATATTTTATTAGTTTCTAATAGTGTTTTTTGCTTTATACTTCAATAGTGTGATGAATTGTCACTTGTTCATGAGAAGCTATGATAAAAGTTCTATGATAAGAGTCTTATGTTTAAGCTTGTTGTTGTAATAATAATCAACATGATGCTTCTATGTCCGTATTTTGTTTTTATCGACACCTCTCTCTCTAAGCATGTGGACATATTTTTTGATTTTGGTTTTCGCTTGAGGACAAGCGAGGTCTAAGCTTGGGGGAGTTTATACGTCCATTTTGCATCATGTTTTCCTACTGTTATTTATGATGTTTTTATCCCTAATAATGCTTTTTGGAGTAATTCTAATGCCTTTTCTCTCATAATATGCAAGGTATACACAAAAAGGGAGAATTCCCGCAGCTGGAAATCTGGACCGGGAAAAGCTACGTGAGGCTACCTGTTCTGCACAACTCCAATCAAGCTGAAACTTCACGGATAACTTTTATGGAATATATGAAGAATAATGGAGCAAATAAGTACCAGAGGGGGCCCACCAGGTGGGCACAACCCACCTGGGCACGCCAGGGAGCCCAGGCGCGCCCTGGTGGGTTGTGCTCACCCAGGCCCATCTCCGGTGCCCATCTTCTGGTATATAAGTCATGTTGAATCAGAAAAAATAAGGAGAGGACTTTCAGGACGGAGCGCCGCCGTCTTGAGGCAGAACTTGGGCAGGAGCACTTTTGCCCTCCGGGGGAGTGATTCCGCCGGGGGAACTTCCCTCCCAGAGGGGGAAATCATTGTCATCATCATCACCAACAACTCTCCCATCTTGGGGACGGCCATCTCCATCAACATCTTCAACAACACCATCTCATCTCAAACCCTAGTTCATCTCTTGTGTTCAATCTTGTTACCGGAACTATAGATTGGTGCTTGTGGGTGACTAGTAGTGTTGATTACTTCCTGTAGTTGATTACTATATGATTTATTTGGTGGAAGATTATATGTTCAGATCCAATATGCTATTTAATACCCCTCCGATCTTGAGCATGATTATCATTTGTGAGTAGTTACTTTTGTTCTTGAGGTCACGGGAGAAATCGTGTTGCAAGTAATCATGTGAATTTGACATGTGTTCGATGTTTTGATTGTATGTATGTTGTGATTCCCTTAGTGGTGTCATGTGAACGTCGACTACATGACACTTCACCATATTTAGGCCTAAGGGAATGCATTGTGGAGTAGCAATTAGATGATGGGTTGCAAGAGTGACAGAAGCTTAAACCCTAGTTTATGCGCTATTCCGTAAGGGACCGATTGGATCCAATAGTTTAATGCTATTGTTAGAATTTATTCTTAATACTTTTCTCGTAGTTGCGGATGCTTGCGGGAGGGTTAATCATAAGTAGGAGGTTTGTTCAAGTATGAATAGCACCTAAGCACCAGTCCACCCAAATATCAAATTATCAAAATACCGAACACAAATCAAACCAACATGGTGAAAGTGACTAGATCAAAATCCCGTGTACCCTCAAGAACGCTTTGCTTATCATAAGAGATCGTTTTGGCCTGTCCTTTAACTCAAAAGGATTGGGCTACCTTGCCGCACTTTTGTTACTACTATCGTTACTTGCTCGTTACAAATTATCTAGCTATCAAACTACTCTGCCACTTACAATTTCAGTACTTGCAGACATTACCTTGCTGAAAACCACTTGTCATTTCCTTCTGCTCCTTGTTGGGTTCGACACTCTTACTTATCAAAAAGAGCTACAATTGATCCCCTATACTTGTGGGTCATCAGTATCATGCAAGCCATTATTTATTGAGATGTATACTCATTTTACCTTGGATGTGTTATGTACAGTAACATTGTTGGTGCAACAATTTGCCTCCTTATGTTTTGAAGAGCGTTAACATAAACAGTAAGGGACTAATGTGTTTTCTAGTGCACACAGAGTAACAGGTCCTGAAGTCATGATTAGTTTGACATAAACTTCTAAGGTTATGAATCGCGTCGCAGCGAGCATTATCCACGAAGGTTATGCTGTGAAGAGTGACCCCTAAAATTTTATGACGTAAAGCAGCTGTTTCGGTGGGGTGTAACACCCTGGATTTTGCCCTTCTCTTTTACTGATGATTTTCTTGGATTTCTTGTTTGAATTGTTTTTCTGTGGCTATGTGGCTCTGAAACCTGGGAAGATCATGTCTTCCTAGGTTTTATAGTGGTTTGTCATCCTCATCAACATCCCAAGCTCCTGTCATTTTCATCCTTAACCCAATTCCAATATTCTTTTTGTTGGGAATATTCCTTTTTCTATTAAAGGAATAACCCTATTTGACCTAAGTTGTGAAACAACCTATATTTCTGTCACTCCAAAAATTCCCAAATAATTCTCATAAATTGTTTGGGTCATATATTCCACAAATATATCAAAATCCTTCCTTGGCATCATCGGAGATAATTCACAAATATTGCTTTTCTGATTCTGCCCTAAGTGGTTTTTTGAGAAGGAAGTGTCATTTATCTTTCCTTAGTTGACCCCAAACTCTTTATATACCTTTTCCTGTCCATATAATTGCCCCATGCAAAAATTCAACTCAATTTGCCTAGTAAATATTCCTGCGCAGTTTTTCAAAGTTCCTGTCTGAGGGAAGCCTGTGTGAAGGAAGTACAAGCTAGGCATATCCATATGAGTTGAAATTTTGCAAGGTCCTTCATTTGATCAAATCATCACTCTCCACAAAATTTGAGCTCATGTAACTCATCTATGTGAGCCCATCACCAAATCTTGGTTTCTGGTCAGATTTTCATTTTGTGAAGCAACCATATTTTATATTGCTTCATTTAAGATGAAAATTTACCAGGACATTATCCTATCTATATTCACTCTCTCCACCAAGTTTTGGCCCATTTAATTAATCCATTTGCCCTGTGCAATTTTTCCATGATGCTATCGAGAGAGATGCTGTATGAAGCAATTGCTAGTTTGGCTAATCCAAATGGCATGAAAGTTTTTGAACATCTTCATATCTTCAAATCATTGGGCCATGACCATTTTAAGATCATTTCATGCACCTATGTGAGTGCTACTTCATCATCTCTTAATCTGGCCCTTATGGTGGTTTGTACAGCAAGTACCCTCTAAACTCCTCCTCTTAAGCCGAATTTTGGTGATCAACATCATGTTAGCATGTGACCATCACCACATAAACCCATTCCTTCGTGGATAAGTCTGGGCCCCCTCTGCTCAGCCCAAACACTTTGCTGCTGAAATGTTTTGGAGCCTCCTGCCAATCTATTATTTGCCCCTTGTGACACCCAAGTTTTTATTTGGATTTTTCAAAAGATTTTTATTTGACATGAGGGGAGTGATTTAAATTTTTCTTCAAGAGAACTCTCCCCCTCAAATATTTTTCTTTATGGCAAAAGTTTTATTTGGACCCACCCAAGATCTGTCCTTGGTCTTGGAGGTCCTTGCTTTTCATTTGGACTCAAGACAAAATGTTTTATGTCTTTCATTTGGGAAAAATAACCTTTGAAAATCTTTTTGAAAATGCACTGTGGCTTTTGGAAAATCCATTGCCACTTTCCACAATTCCTTCTTGCCATAACCTTAGTGCAAATGCTCTCTCCTAACTCCTCCCTCACCTTTGGATCATGATTTGCATCAAATCCAGCAAGTTGAACTTCCCCATGTGATCATTTCCATTTAAATTCTATTCAAATAATTTTCTGCCTCCTTTTCTAGCACTTGGGGATTTACAAAGGAACTCCACCTTCTGTCTTGATTTTTGCCACCAAACCTTTTTCCCCTCCTAGTCCTTTGAACCCTCAACCTAGAACCATGAAGATCCGCTGGTCTTCAGTTCAAAATTTTCAAACTACACCTGCTGCAAGTTTGGACCAGATTTGCCAAATTTGATGAAATTCATTCAAAACTCTCTCCAAAAATTCCAAGTAAAATCATGCAGCCTCTGGGTGCATTGAGTGGTCTTCTCACCAAGTTAGAGCTCCAGAAAAATTTATCTCATAGCCAAAACCTTCTGTCGAACACCTGCAGTGCATGGTCTTGTCAAATTCAGAAAAGTTCAGAGATCCAGTTCAGTGGCTACTATCGTTTTCTTCAGAGCATGATGTCGATCTCGCCAGTGCCATCGCGTCGCCTTGCTCCTCGTCCCCTCCTCCTTGTTCCTACACCGCACGGACGCCTGGCGCCTTGCGGGCGTCGGAGACGAGCAGCAGAAGGTGCGCCGCCCCGTGACCGACGCCGGCGGCGGATTTGCGGAAGCCAGCAGGAGACACGGCGCCGACGACGCCACCCAGCGCCGCCCAAACCACCGGAGCCCGCCGCGTGGCCTTCCACTCCCCCGAATGGGCTGCCGCTCACGTCGTGAACCGCAGGGCGCAGAGCGCGCTCTCTGCCGCCGTTGAGCCCGTGCGGTCACCTCACCGTGGACCGACGCCATTACACCGAGACCAGCCCCGTTTAGCTGTGGACCGACTCCAGTAACCTCCACTGATGCTGCCTGGCCGCTCAAACCACCTGCCAATCCACTGCTCCACCGTAATCGCTCGCCGGAGATTCTCCGTTCACGGCCACCCCGTCAATCTGCCTATAAATAGAGGCCCCGAGCTTCAACTCGAGCACCCACCACCCCTGCACTTCCCCTAGAGCACGCCTAGCCACTGGAAGAGCCCCGAGGAGGTCTCCTTCCTCGACTCCGACCGCCGCGACCCGCCATGGGATCCAGCCCGATTCGCCCCCGTGTGTGCTCCTCCGCCTCCATTCTCTTGCTAGTAGCTTCACCATGCATCTCCCTTTCTGACCCGCACTTCAATTCGAAGCTTGCAGCCCTCCACCGGAGCTCCCCATCCTCACCCGAGCCGACGTCCGCCGGAGAAAGTGTCGCCGTCGACGTGGTGCTCCCCGTTGGACGAGTCCACCACCCACAGACGCGGAAGAAGACGCTGAAACTCTTGGTACCCTCCGTTTCTCCTAACTCGCCGTGGTTCGACGCCGGCGTCCACCGCAGTCTTCGGGCGCCGGCGAGCTTTTCAAACCTGACATGTGGACCCCGCGTGTCAGCCTCTGTTCTTTTATTCGCAAACCGTTTTCTGTTGGCGCCTTCGGGCAAATACGTTTTCTCCTTTGCGCTTGCGCATTCCCAACCGAAGCGTTTTCTGTTTTCTCAGTTAAAACCCTGAAATTTTCTGTTTCATTACAGAAAGGTCCCTGGACAGAAACCTTTATAACTTTTTAATAAAAAGGTATTTTTGGGTGATTCTTTTTCTGACAATCTTCAAATTTTGTCTAGTTTTTTATGGGATTTATTTGAAAAATATTTGGCAAAGTTTCTGTGCATGTGTTGGTTTTCACGTTAGTATCCGTTCCGTGATTGCCGTAGGTTCCGGGAGAGGTGACGGAGCCGCGAGCTTCACCGAGCTAGACTCCGACTTCTCCGAACCAGGCAAGCATGTTTTGAACATTTGATATGACAGGTGTTTTGCATGTTTGCGTGAAAGTTGGTGCATGGCATATGAGTGTCGGTAAATACCTCGTTGCTTGTAAGGCAACTACCCGGTTGTTTCCAAAGTCGTGATGATCTCTGATGAGAGATGGCCTAATCATGTGGTGACATGAAGGGCAGCAAGGGGGTACTGTTGTAGCATGCCAGCCTTGCATCTTCCGACTTTCTCCGACGTTAACGTGGTTGGAGC
The DNA here is from genome assembly GCF_018294505.1 of Triticum aestivum. Lineage (NCBI taxonomy): Eukaryota > Viridiplantae > Streptophyta > Magnoliopsida > Poales > Poaceae > Triticum > Triticum aestivum. The sequence continues at coordinate 31,972,170 of NC_057811.1, read as the reverse complement.
CACGTTATCGTTCTTCCTTTTTTTTGCATGTTCCAAAGTTGCGATGATCTCTGATGAGAGATGGCCAAATCATGTGGTGACATGAAGGGCAGCAAGGTGGTACTGTTGTAGCATGCCAGCCTTGCGTCATCCAACTTTCTCTGACGTTAATGTGGTTGGAGCCGCGTTACCGTTCCTTCCCCCTTCCATGCTACCACATGTCTCATTGCCAGGGATGCGGTTTAGTAAGTTGGTAATCTCTTTCCGTGTACACACCAAACAGAGAGGCCGGGATGATGGTACCTTGGCCCAGGATTAAAGCCAGTCATCCGGTCAGGGGGCATGGGTGTTTCCGGTTGGGACCGAGAGGGGGGCACCCCCTTAAAGCGCGCGTATAGAAATTTGATCCCATGCTACGCGAGGTTGTAGCCTCCCCGTCTCAAGGTTTTTCTTGAATGATGCTTAGGGTGATCCCTGGCTTCGGATGGTTAAATTGGGTGTGTACTGGTTAGACGTGTTTCTTCCAAAACACCGTAGACGGAACTAGTCCCCGCGACTACTGAAATCCGTTGGCTGTGGTTAAGTACAAACTCTGCAGAGTCAATTCTTTCCAAATCATCGTATCCATGATCAAGTACTGAAAACATTATATCCATATCTATCCGCGTGGAAAACTTGTCCCGGCGAGAAAGCTCAAGTGGTAATCCAGATTTATTGCTATTCCTGTGAATGGACTAACTTTACATTTGTTTCATGCTCGTGATAAATTATGTTCCCAAACTATTGTATTATTAAGCTGTGTTATAAGCCCTTTATGTGACGTCGCGCACACGTCCGACCGTGGCGTGTTTTTGTTTCTTACATTAAATATAAGCCCTTTATGTGATGTCGCTCAGACGTCCGACTGTGGCATGCACCGTCCTTATTTTCTGTTATAAGCCCTTTATGTGGTGTCGCCTCGACGCCCGACTGTGGCATTATTATTCCGCATTTTCGGCTCGAGGAGTCTTTCAGACACTCGTTTGGCACCAGTATTATTATTCCGCATTTTCCGCTCGAGGAGTCTTTCAGACACTCGTTTGGCACCAGTATTATTATTCCGCATTTTCTGCTCGAGGAGTCCTTCAGACACTCGTTTGGCACCAGTATTATTATTCCGCATTTTTCCGCTCGAGGAGTCTTTCAGACACTCGTTTGGCACCAGTATTATTATTCCGCATTTTCCACTCGAGGATTTTGGTCACTTGTATTGTATATGCTTCCGCCACCCGCAATAAGTCTTCTCGAGCCTCACTCTGACGCTCGAAGAGCTGTAGTCTTCTGGAATCATATCACTCGCTTCGCGGTGATATCTCCACCACAGTTATTATCGTGAGTTAGTAGTTTGCCACCCTATCCGCCATATTTTTTATCGGCGGGCATGCAATAAATTGTTGGGCAGTCTCTGCTCAACCTTGTATTATATTTAGTACTCCTGGTATTTTTCTTCTGTGACCAAGATATTGTCTACCAGTGAGAAGGAATTCTTCCTCGCTGGTCCGTAAAAGGGATTGGTCTCCCAATAATTATTTTATTGAAAAACCGGTCGTGACAAGCTTGGTATCAGAGCCAGGCTGACTGTAGGAAGCCACTAGGTGCGATCGCTAATCGGTTATTAGCGTCTTTTGTGCTTTTTCAGCATTTTGCAATTGTAGCTATTTTCTATTGGTCATCATAGATTTATGACATGACTACTCAGAATTTTTGCCTACTTTTGTAGATGGCTGGCAGCAGCTGTGAGAATCGAGTGTTCACCAACGTGCCCGAGGGGTTTGTCAAGCTCCTCGTCTCCATCACCAAGCTCGCGATCGGGCCAGCAGCTCGCCCGGAGTTCACACTCTATCAGCACAAGCTCAGTGACGACGTGTCTATGCACCAAGCCGTGGTGCAGTTCAGGGGAGGACGATCTGCTGCTCGCCACTTCCGTTTTATGGGAAGGGCCATGCCTATAGAGAGGCATGCCATGCAGATGGCTGCCCGCGAGGCGATAGCTCGCCTTCGGGACATCCTTCCTACGATGAAGACTCGTCGCTACCGCTACCTCTCATGCCATGTGCCGTACACCAGCCACTATGCGTTTGCCTGCCATCGGGGAGAAAGAGAAGAAGCCATCGAGATGGTTGTGGAGTATCTCAAGGCTCTGGAGGAGTCTTTCGACAACCTCAGAGATGATCTTGTGGCTGCCCGCATGGACTTAGTCCGGGGCGGTCCTGCCAGCAGGAAGGAGCTTCTCCACACAGCGCCGCCTCTGACATTCGTCTCGTCTTTAGCCTCGTATGCACCGGCCGTTTTGGCCACTGCTCGCCGTCTGCCCACCACTGAGGAGTTCGACCGAGTCATCGCTCCTACTCCAGTCAGAGCCGCACCGCCTGCCGCACGCGCTCTACCACCAGTTGCCCCCGCACCGTCACCGCAGCGCAGCATCACGCGCCAGGAGCCAACTAGAGAGGAGGTGGAGGTTGACTCTCCTGGACCGCTGAGCCTTGCCATCGGCAAGGGGAAGGAGATCTTCACCATCTCCGACTGAGAGCACCGATTAGCCGCGTGTTATGTCTGCTTGTATGATGTGCTGTTTTACCTGTACGCTAGTTTGTATTGGTGTGTTTGCTGCCTTCCGAAGTAGTACGCTAGTTTTAATAACATGTCAGGATTGTGTACGCGCATCCTGAGTGCTGTATCATGTGTTTGCTTTTCGCATTTATGTTTTATGTTAAGCACTTCTTCTCCATGAAAAATCATTTGTGTTTCTTTGAAAACCTTGAACCATTTTAATTGTTGCCCTTGCAAGAAATTTTTTTTGGGCTACACAGTTTCTCATGGGTTTTGCAAATAATACCCCAGACTGGAAAAATGTCTCGCCCATGGACTCGCTCCATGCCCAATCAGCCAGAAGAGGTTTACGGGACATAGACCAACAACAATTTCACTCAGGGTCAGTCCAGCCAACAAGACAGCGAAGCAGCACTGTCTCAAGTATGCCGTCTCTTCGAGCAAAGTCAGCAACAACACCAAGAGATGATGAACCATGTCATCAACATGGGAAACCACCGTGAACACTATCAACCACATTCCAAGTTATCCGAGTTACAGAAGACTCGCCCCTCAACTTTTGCTCACACCGATAGGCCGCTGGAAGCCGATGATTGGCTTTGTGAGATTGAAAGGAAACTGATTATTGCTCAGTGCTCAGATCATGAGAAGGTGCTTTATGCACCACACTACCTTACTGGAGCAGCCGCAGCATGGTGGGAAAACTTCCTACACATGCATCCCAGGGAACACAACATCACCTGGGAAGAGTTCAAGGAAGGCTTCCGTGGGGCACACATCCCCAGGAGCATCTTAAAGATCAAGAAGAGAGAGTTTGATGACCTGAAGCAAAGAGGCATGTCTGTGACAGAGTACAATGGTCAGTTCACCCAGCTGTCTCGTTATGCCTACGACGAGCACATGACAGAAAGTAAGAAGATGGAAAAATTCCTGGACGGCCTGGCACCAGCGCTAAGATGCCAACTGATTGTACACACCTTTCTGGATATTAAGACGCTGGTGGACAAGGCCATCACCTTGGAAAATGAGCGCCGTAGTCTGGAAGATATCCGTAAGCGGAAAAGGGACAAGACGACTCTTGCCCGCAACAACCGAGGCAAGACGGAGGTCCCAAGGACAGACGCAAGGAGGTCCACGACTACCGAGCCAAGGCCCGTCGGACAGTTTCATGCCAGGGACAAGGAGTTCACATACCGTCCAGGGGTCACCTGCTATGCTTGTGGTCAGCAAGGGCATTATGCTAAACAGTGCCCGAAGCCAAGAGACTCGGCACCCAAGCCGAACAATGGTGGAAACAATCCTGCCCCCAAGCGCAACAACTTCAATCCCAACAACAACCACAGGAAGGGTCACTTGAACCATGTGACCAGGGAAGAAGTGCAGAATGCCCCAGACATCGTGCTCGGTACGTTCCCTGTCAACACAGTACCTGCCACGATTTTGTTTGATTCTGGAGCTTCCCATTCGTTCGTTTCGAAGAGTTTTGTTTCGCAACATGGTTTTTCGATACTCCCCTTGGAAAAGTCTATGATCATCAAATCCCCCGGAAATAAGCAAATCGCCCAAGGTTACTGCCAAGGAGTGGTCACTGAGTTCTAAGGACTACAATTCCACGCGAATCTCATCGTGTTGGAAAGTAAAGGACTGGATGTCATTTTAGGGATGGACTGGTTGACCACCAACAAAGGATTCATCGACTGTTTCAATCGGACAGTGATTCTCACACACCATCACGGCAAGACAATAAGAGTCTCCGCTCAAGAAAGGCCACGATCACAGAAGCCAAAACTGAAGAAAATGGACATTGCAGGACTGAGAAAAGTTCCAGTGGTATGCGAGTTCCCTGATGTGTTCCCGAAAGAACTACCAGGCATGCCACCAGACCGAGAGATAGAATTCAGCATTGAACTAGCACCTGGCACCGCTCCCATCTATAAGAAGCCGTATAGAATGGCACCCTCGGAATTGGTGGAGTTGAAGAAGCAGATAAAGGAATTATTGGACAAAGGGTTTATACGAGCCAGCTCCTCACCATGGGGTTCGCCTGTGTTGTTCGCCAAGAAGAAGGATGGGACACTGAGACTGTGCATAGACTATCGAGCCCTCAATATGGTCACCATCAAAAACAAATACCCGATGCCCCGGATAAATGATTTGTTTGACCAGCTCGCACAAGCTAAGGTATTTTCAAAGATTGATTTGAGATTGGGATACCATCAACTGAAGGTACGGACAGAGGATATCCCCAAGACAGCATTCACTTCCAGATATGGGTTATACGAGTTCACAGTGATGCCTTTTGGTCTAACGAACGCCCCCGCATATTTCGTCCACCTCATGAACAAAGTGTTCATGAAATTCATGGACAAATTTGTGGTGGTATTCATTGACGATATTCTGGTTTACTCAAGGACACCCGAAGAGCATGCTGCGCACCTCAGAATTGTTTTGGGAGAATTGAGGAAGCATCAGTTGTACGCCAAGTTTAGCAAATGCGAATTTTGGCTAAGACAAGTTGGTTTCTTAGGCCATATACTGAACCAAGAAGGCGTAGCCGTAGACCCAGAAAAGGTCAAGGCCATACTGGACTGGAAACCGCCCGCCAACGTCACAGATGTGCGGAGTTTCCTAGGAATGGCCGGATACTACAGGAGATTTATTGAAGGATTCTCCACTGTGGTGAAACCTATGACCCAACTACTCAAGAAGGACAAGAAATTCGTATGGACGGAAGCATGTGAGCAGAGCTTCCAAGAACTCAAGAAAAGGCTGACAACCGCACCAGTCTTAACTGTGCCAGACATACACAAGAGTTTTGAAGTGTATTGTGACGTGTCCCGAAAAGGTCTCGGATGTGTACTAATGCAGGATGGTAAAGTTGTCGCATATGCCTCTAGGCAACTGCGAGAACATGAGGAAAATTACCCAACACATGACTTGGAGCTAGCAGCAGTCATACATGCACTCAAGGAGTGGAGGCACTTTCTGTAGGGAAATCGTTGTGGAATATATACGGACCATAAGAGCCTCAAATATATCTTCACACAGCCAGAGCTGAATTTACGCCAACGACGCTGGTTGGAACTGGTCAAAGACTATGACGTCGGCATCCACTACCACCCAGGGAAAGCAAATGTAGTGGCCGATGCCCTTAGTCGAAACCCCAGCCCGGACAATGACGTTCCGCAAAACTTGAGGCCTGAGTTTCAGCGAGAGTTCGCTAGGCTCAACATGATGTTAGTCTCCGAGGGCACCGTATCAAATCTGGAGATACAACCCACCTTGGTGGAACAAATTAAGAAGGATCAACAGGGACATCCCAGCATCGAAGGCATAAAGAAGAAAATGAATCTTAGTAAGACTTCAGAGTTCGTCACAGACAGTGAAGGAACATTGTGGTACCGAAACAGACTTTGCGTACCTAACATTGAAGAACTAAAGCAACAGATCTTGACGGAAAGCCACACCGCTCCATATTCGATCCATCCTGGAGGAACCAAAATGTACAAGGACATCCAGGAAAGATTTTGGTGGCACGGTATGAAAAGAGATATAGCCACATTTATTGCTTCTTGCGATTCATGTCAGCGTATCAAGGCCGAGCATCAAAAGCCAGCAGGGCTACTCCAGCCAAATAGAATACCGGAGTGGAAATGGGACGAAATAGGAATGGATTTCATCGTTGGACTACCCCGATCACAACGCGGAAATGACGCCATATTGGTCATCACAGACCGACTAACCAAGGTTGCTCATTTCATTCCCGTAAAGACTACCTACTCCACACAAAGACTGGCAAAACTCTATCTATCTCGTATAGTTTGCTTGCATGGAGTCCTGAAGACTATAATATCAGACCGAGGCACCCAATTCGTCTCCAAATTTCTGGATCACCTACAACAAGCTCTGGGCACACAACTAACTTTCAGTACAGCATACCACCCTCAGACAGATGGACAAACGGAATGTGTAAACCAAATCCTAGAGGATATGCTAAGAGCCTGTGTGCTCACCTATGGATCCAGTTGGGAGAGAGTTTGCCGTATGCCGAATTTGCGTACAACAACAGTTACCAAGCCAGCTTGCAAATGGCACCCTTTGAAGCATTGTACGGACGGAGGTGTCGTACCCCACTGAATTGGTCAGAAACAGGGGACAGCCGTATCTTCGGCCCAGACATGCTTAAAGAGGCCGAGGAAAAAGTTAAACAAATCAGGGACAGACTCAAGACGGCGCAGAGCCGACAAAAGAGCTACTATGATCAGAAGCATCGTGAGGTCAGCTTTGAACCCGGTGATTCCGTATACCTCCGAGTATCTCCTATGAGGGGTCTGCAACGGTTCAAAATTAAGGGAAAGCTAGCCCCAAGATTTATTGGACCATTTTGTGTGAAGGCACGAAGAGGCACGGTAGCCTACCAACTAGACCTCCCCAAGGAGCTGTCAGACGTCCATGACGTATTCCAAGTCTCGCAGTTGAGGAAATGCGTGAGTAACCCGGAGAAACATGTACCTCATGAGAACATTGATATGCAACCAGATCTCACCTACAGAGAAAGGCCAGTAAAGATCTTAGGAGAGTCTGAACGGAGGACCCGTCAGAAGACGACAAAAATTTTCAGGGTTCAGTGGAGCAACCACACTGAGGATGAGGCCACATGGGAAAGGGAAGATTTCCTCCGAGCAGAGTACCCATATCTATTTGAGGATCAGCAGAAATCTCGAGGATGAGATTTTTCCTAAGGGGGTAGGTGTTGTGACACCCAAGTTTTTATTTGGATTTTTCAAAAGATTTTTATTTGACTTGAGGGGAGTGATTTAAATTTTTCTTCAAGAGAACTCTCCCCCTCAAATATTTTTCTTTATGGCAAAAGTTTTATTTGGACCCACCCAAGATCTGTCCTTGGTCTTGGAGGTCCTAGCTTTTCATTTGGACTCAAGAAAAAATGTTTTATGTCTTTCATTTGGGAAAAATAACCTTTGAAAATCTTTTTGAAAATGCACTATGGCTTTTGGAAAATCCTTTGCCACTTTCCACAATTCCTTCTTGCCATAACCTTAGTGCAAATGCTCTCTCCTAACTCCTCCCTCACCTTTGGATCATGATTTGCATCAAATCCAGCAAGTTGAACCTCCCCATGTGATCATTTCCATTTAAATTCTATTCAAATAATTTTCTGCCTCCTTTTCTAGCACTTGGGGATTTACAAAGGAACTCCACCTTCTGTCTTGATTTTTGCCACCAAACCTTTTTCCCCTCCTAGTCCTTTGAACCCTCAACCTAGAACCATGAAGATCCATTGGTCTTCAGTTCAAAATTTTCAAACTACACCTGCTGCAAGTTTGGACCAGATTTGCCAAATTTGATGAAATTCATTCAAAACTCTCTCCAAAAATTCCAAGTAAAATCATGCAGCCTCTGGGTGCATTGAGTGGTCTTCTCACCAAGTTACAGCTCCAGAAAAATTTATCTCATAGCCAAAACCTTCTGTCGAACACCTGCAGTGCATGGTCTTGTCAAATTCAGAAAAGTTCAGAGATTCAGTTCAGTGGCTACTGTCGTTTTCTTCAGAGCATGATGTCGATCTCGCCAGTGCCATCGCGTCGCCTTGCTCCTCGTCCCCTCCTCCTTGTTCCTGCATCGCACGGACGCCTGGCGCCTTGCGGGCGTCGGAGACGAGCAGCAGAAGGTGCGCCGCCCCGTGACCGACATCGGCGGCGGCTTTGCAGACGCCAGCAGGAGACACGGCGCCAACGACGCCACCCAGCGCCGCCCAAACCACCGGAGCCCGCCGCGTGGCCTTCCACTCCCCCGAATGCGCTGCCGCTCTCGTCGTGAACCGCAGGGCGCGGAGCGCGCTCTCTGCCGCCGTTGAGCCCGTGCGGTCACCTCACCGTGGACCGACGCCATTACGCCGAGACCAGCCCCGTTTAGCTGTGGAATGACTCCAGTAACCTCCACTGATGCTGCCTGGCCGCTCAAACCACCTGCCAATCCACTGCTCCACCGTAATCGCTCGATGGAGATTCTCCGTTACGGCCACCCCGTCGATCTGCCTATAAATAGAGGCCCCGAGTTTCAACTCGAGCACCCACCATCCCTGCACTTCCCCTAGAGCACGCCTAGCCACTGGAAGAGCCCCGAGGAGGTCTCCTTCCTCGACTCCGGCCGCCACGACCCGCCACGGGATCCAGCCCGATTCGCCCCCGTGTGTGCTCCTCCGCCTCCATTCTCTTGCCAGTAGCTTCACCATGCATCTCCCTTTCTGACCCGCACTTCAATTCGAAGCTTGCAGCCCTCCACCGGAGATCCCCATCCTCACCCGAGCCGCCGTCCGCCGGAGAAAGTGTCGCCGTCGACGTGGTGCTCCCCATTGGACAAGTCCACCACCCACAGACGCGGAAGAAGACGCTGAAACTCTTGGTACCCTCCGTTTCTCCTAACTCGCCATGGTTCGACGCCGGCGTCCACCGCAGTCTTCGGGCGCCGGCGAGCTTTTCAAACCTGACATGTGGACCCCGCGTGTCAGCCTCTGTTCTTTTATTCGCAAACCGTTTTCTGTTGGCGCCTTCGGGCAAATACGTTTTCTCCTTTGCGCTTGCACATTCCCAACCGAAGCGTTTTCTGTTTTCTCAGTTAAAACCCTGGAACTTTTCTGTTTCATTACAGAAAGGTCCCTGGACAGAAACCTTTATAAATTTTTAATAAAAAGGTATTTTTGGGTGATTCTTTTTCTGACAATCTTCAAATTTTGTCTAGTTTTTATGGGATTTATTTGAAAAATATTTGGCAAAGTTTCTGTGCATGTGTTGGTTTTCACGTTAGTATCCGTTCCGTGATTGCCGTAGGTTCCGGGAGAGGTGATGGAGCCGCGAGCTTCGCCGAGCTAGACTCCGACTTCTCCGAACCAGGCAAGCATGTTTTGAACATTTGATATGACAGGTGTTTTGCATGTTTGCGTGAAAGTTGGTGCGTGGCATATGAGTGTCGGTAAATACCTCGTTGCTTGTAAGGCAACTACCCGGTTGTTTCCAAAGTCATGATGATCTCTGATGAGAGATGGCCTAATCATGTGGTGACATGAAGGGCAGCAAGGGGGTACTGTTGTAGCGTGCCAGCCTTGCGTCATCTGACTTTCTCCGACGTTAACGTGGTTGGAGCCACGTTATCGTTCTTCCTTTTTTTTGCATGTTCCAAAGTTGCGATGATCTCTGATGAGAGATGGCCAAATCATGTGGTGACATGAAGGGCAGCAAGGTGGTACTGTTGTAGCATGCCAGCCTTGCGTCATCCAACTTTCTCCGACGTTAATGTGGTTGGAGCCGCGTTACCGTTCCTTCCCCCTTCCGTGCTACCACATGTCTCATTGCCAGGGATGCGGTTTAGTAAGTTGGTAACCTCTTTCCGTGTACACACCAAACAGAGAGGCCGGGATGATGGTACCTTGGCCCAGGATTAAAGCCAGTCATCCGGTCAGGGGGCATGGGTGTTTCCGGTTGGGACCGAGAGGGGGGGGGCACCCCCTTAAAGCGCGCGTATAGAAATTTGATCCCATGCTACGCGAGGTTGTAGCCTCCCCGTCTCAAGGTTTTTCTTGAACGATGCTTAGGGTGATCCCTGGCTTCGGATGGTTAAATTGGGTGTGTACTGGTTAGATGTGTTTCTTCCAAAACACCGTAGACAGAACTAGTCCCCGCGACTACTGAAATCCGTTGGCTGTGGTTAAGTACAAACTCTGCAGAGTCAATTCTTTCCAAATCATCGTATCCATGATCAAGTACTGAAAACATTATATCCATATCTATCCGCGTGGAAAACTTGTCCCCGACGAGAAAGCTCAAGTGGTAATCCAGATTTATTGCTATTCCTGTGCATGGACTAACTTTACATTTGTTTCATGCTCGTGATAAATTATGTTCCCAAACTGTTGTATTATTAAGCTGTGTTATAAGCCCTTTATGTGACGTCGCGCAGACGTCCGGCTGTGGCGTGTTTTTGTTTCTTACATTAAATATAAGCCCTTTATGTGATGTCGCTCAGACGTCCGACTGTGGCATGCACCGTCCTTATTTTCTGTTATAAGCCCTTTATGTGGTGTCGCCTCGACGCCCGACTGTGGCATTATTATTCCGCATTTTCTGCTCAAGGAGTCTTTCAGACACTCGTTTGGCACCAGTATTATTATTCCGTATTTTCCGCTCGAGGAGTCTTTCAGACACTCATTTGGCACCAGTATTATTATTCCGCATTTTCCGCTCGAGGAGTCTTTCAGACACTCGTTTGGCACCAGTATTATTATTCCGCATTTTTCCGCTCGAGGAGTCTTTCAGACACTCGTTTGGCACCAGTATTATTATTCGGCATTTTCCGCTCGAGGAGTCTTTCAGACACTCGTTTGGCACCAGTATTATTATTCCGCATTTTCCGCTCGAGGAGTCTTTCAGACACTCGCTTGGCACCAGTATTACTATTCTGCAGTTTCCGCTCGAGGCGTCATTCAGACCCTCGCTTGGCACCCAGCATTTATTACCTATATGCCTGAATCGTACTGGTTAACTTATTCATGTACTTCATGTTCGCCTTTATTATATCTTATGTCCGAACTGTCTTGCGAGTACTTTCATAGTACTCACCTGGCTTGTTGATTTGGCCAGATGTTGACGAAGGCGATCTCTTGGATGAAGAGTTTGATAGCGCGTCCGATGCCTAGAGGAGTCCCAGTCAGTCCGGCGCGATCCCGGATTTTGGTCACTTGTATTGTATACGCTTCCGCCACCCGCAATAAGTCTTCTCGAGCCTCACTCTGACGCTCGAAGAGCTGTAGTCTTCTGGAATCATATCACTCGCTTCGCGGTGATATCTCCACCACCGTTATTATCGTGAGTTAGTAGTTTGCCACCCTATCCGCCGTATTTTTTATCGGCGGGCATGTAATAAATTGTTGGGCAGTCTCTGCTCAACCTTGTATTATATTTAGTACTCCTGGTATTTTTCTTCTGTGACCAAGATATTGTCTACCAGTGAGAAGGAATTCTTCCTCGCTGGTCCGTAAAAGGGATTGGTCTCCCAATAATTATTTTATTGAAAAACCGGTCGTGACACCCCTGGACCGAGTTATTTCTTCTTTTGGACTCAGGGTAGCAAGGTCCATCTACTTGACATGGTCAGCCCAGCCAGAACGCGCCTCTTGCACCAGTGCATGCGGTGATCATGCTTGTGTCATGCCAATAGCGAGCTCTGGCTTGTTCCGGTCGCTGTGCTCGTCCGCTCCCTCCGTGTCTCGACGTCCAACCTTGTCCAGGAGCTCCCCCGTGCTCGTTTGCGTCATCCTGTGCGTGGGCCCGCTCCTATTTCGCCATCGTCGAGCGCTGGCAGCTGTGCCCGTGACCCGTCCAGCTCCTGCCCTCCATTAGAGCCAGCTTGAGCTCGCCCGTGAGCTCGAGAACCCTCCTCCTCGGCTATATATAGCACCCCCAGGTCCTTCTGCACCTCAACCACTCCTCCCTCTCCTGATTTGCTCGCCGGAAGTGCCCAAGCCCGCCGTTTCTTCGCCGCTCCTCCTCGACCATCACCAAAGTCCAGCTAGTCCGGCCACCCCGAGCCTCCTCTCCTCCTCTAGCCACCACCCGAGTGCTCCTCTCACCTCCGCGAGCCGTCCCACCCCCTCTTCCCTCGCCGGAGTACCCCTGGGTTGCCGCCCCCTTCTTCTACCACCGCCAGAGCTCCTCTTTATCCTCCTCCCGTCTCCATCACCCCACTCCTCCCCGGCGGCCGCCCTTCACCTGAACGGGCGCGGCAGGCTCCCGCGCACCCGCCGGTGGCCTCACCTCGGCCGGAGTTGGCCGGGCCGGCGCCGGCCTGTTCCCTGCCCTCGCTCCTTTGTCTCCAATCGGGGAGGCAGGCGTGAGGGGAGAGAGAGGATAAGGTGGCCCCCACCTGTAAGTGACACAATGCCCTGCCACATGAGCATAAGTGGAGACGTTTTTCCGGTAATACGTTTTCTTAGAAGGAAAGCATATTCTGTTTCGGTTGCAGCCGAAAATAGGCTTTCTTTGTGAAGAACACGTAAGCTGCCCGAAGGCACTTTAAATTTTTTGTCCCAAAGAATTGTTTGTAGTAACTTTTATTACAGATTGGTCCCTGATCTTCCAACTCTCGTATCTCCGCAACCGTAACTTCATTTGAGGTGAATCCAAAGCCCATTTTGTCTCGTCGTGATCTGTCTGTTGGTAAAATTTTCACAAGGTGGTCCCATAGTGAAATTGACCATTTTTCCCTTGCTTCTAATCAGCCCCCTTTGAGAGGGAACCGACCAGCGTTTTGTTCCACGACTTCACCGCACTTCTTCCCGGAGTCTCCGTCACCCCCAGGCAGGCCACAACAGCCACTTGCCTGATAGCCATGCAGTAGCCATGGTTTCTACTTGAATATTTAATAAAAGTTTGCCTGTTATCTGCCTGCTTGTTTGCTGCTACTACCATTGTTTCGATTATGATCATGGTTTCATGTTCACCTTCATGCTATGTTCCGATGCATCTTGTTATCTTGTAATACTTTCTAGTATCATGTTCACATGTTTGCTTGGTAGTAGTAGTACATGCTGGTAGTAGTGATGTTCAGTCTGATGCATGCTTGCCGTCTGTTATCAAGTACCGTTGTTATGTGATAACCCACAAGTATAGGGGGTCGTCTGTAGCCTTTTCCGATAAATAAGAGTGTCGAATCCAACAAGGAGCTAAAGGTACAACAAATAGTCCCTCAAGTTCTATCGACCACCGATACAAATCTACGCACACTTGATGTTCACTTTACCGGAAACAAGTATGAAACTATTTTGTAGGAGTGATGCTAGAACTACTTTGCAAGAATAAAACTAGAAGTACTTTGTAAGATAATAAAAGTTATGTGTTTAGTAAAAGGGTTTGTGTAAACAAGAAAGTTGTTTGTCCCTAGGAAATCGATAACAAGTACCCGTAATCATTCTCGTAATTTTATATGAGGGAGTGGCATGAGCTAAAATACTTTCTCTACTTAGATCATATGCACTTATGATTGGAACTCTAGCACCGTAGGACAGCACCATAAATACAATATACAATCATAACAACCAAGATCGCGATTACCCCACAAGACAAAACGGATCTACTCAAACATCATAGGATAACCATAGATCATTGGGAAATAATATATGGAGTTGAGCACCATGTTTAAGTAGAGATTACAGCGGGGAGGAGAGGTGTTACATTGCTGCATAGAGGTGGACAAAGTTGGTGATGATGGTAGCAAGATTGTTGATGTAGATCGCCGTCATGATCCTTGCCCTGGCGGCATTCCGGCGCCACCGGGAGAGAGGGGGAGAGAGGCCCCTCCTTCTTCTTCCTTGGCCTCCCCCCTAGATGGGAGGAGAGTTACCCCTCCAGTCCACGGTCTCCATGGCGGCGGAGGGGCGGGAGTCCTTCCGAGATTGGATCTCCCTCTCTGTTCTCTTCTGTTTCGTGCTCCCTTGATCTGGCCAAAAAAAGTTTCTTATATTCCGGGAGATCCGTAACTCCGATTGCACTCAGATTTTAACATGATTTTTTTCGGATATAAGCTTCCTTGCGCCCGAAGTAGAGCTCCAACGATTTCGAAAAAGGCACAACCCACCACCACGCGCCAGGGGCCTCCGTTTGCGGTTATTCCAACTCCCAAAAATCACATACATTCCAAAATAATTCTCCGTGAAATTTATTGCATTTGGACTTCATTTGATATGGATACTCTGCGATACAAAAAACATGTAGAAAACATGAACTGGCACTGGGCACTGGATCAATAGGATAGTCCAATAAATCATATAAAAATTTGCCAAAAGTATGCAATTTTTTTATAATATTGGCATGAAACAATAAAAAATTATAGATACGACGGAGATGTATCAACATCCCCAAGCTTAATTCCTGCTCATCCTAGAGTAGCTAAATGATAAAAAAGATCATTTTTTATGTGGAATGCTACCTAGCATAAACTTGATCATATGTCTAGTCATGGCATGAATATTAAGACATAAGTGATTCAAAGAAATAGTCTATAATTTGACATAAAGACATCAATACTCAGGCATCCCAACAAACAATCATATCTTTCAAAATATGAACGCTAAAGAAAGCTATCCCTACAAAATCATATGGTCTTGTCATGCTCTGTGTTCTTAACACAAAGTATTTATCACGCACAACCCCGAGGACAAGACAAGCAATTGGTTCATACTTTTTAATGCGCTTCAGCTTATTCAACCCTCATGCAATACATGAGCGCAAGCCATGGATATAGCACTACAGGTGGAATAGAGTATGATGATAGGGGTAAATATAAAGAAGAAGAAAAAGTAAGAAAGTCTCACACCGACGCGGCTAACCAACGGGCTATGGAGATGCCCATCAATTGATATCAACGTGAGGAGTAGGGATTGCCATGCAACGAATGCACTAAGAGTTATAAGTGTATGAAAGCTCAATATGAACACTAAGTGGTGTGCATCTAATCCTATAATGAAAAATTCCCACTAGTATATGAAAGTGATAACATAGGAGACTCTCCATATGAAAACATGGTGGTACTTTGAAGCACAAGTGTGGTAAAGGATACTAACAATGCCCCTTCTCTGTTTTTTTTTCTTTTTCCCTTTCCTTTTCTTTCTTTCTTTTCTTTTTTTTCTCTTTTTTTTTCTTTTTCTTTTTCTCTCATTGTCGGGAGTCTGATCCCGAGTTGTGGGGGAATCATAGTCTCCATCATCCTTTCCTCACTTGGGCACTGCTCTAGAAAAAATAATGATGATCATCACACTTCTATTTACTTATAACTCAAAAGAAAAAGAAAAATTACAAGTCGATACCTATGACAAAATATGACTCTATATGGATGCCTCTGGCAATGTACCAGGATGTGCAATGATCTAGCGTAACATGTATGAAAAATGATGAATGGTGCCTGAGCCACAACTACTATGTCAGCTATATGATCATGCAAAGCAATATGACAATGAATGCTCAAGTCGTCAAACGAGAGCGGTGGAAGTTGCATGGAAATATATCTCGGAATGGCCATGGAAAAGCCATAATAGGTAGGTATGGTGGCTGTTTTGAGGAAGATATAATAAGGCTTGTGTGTGATAGAGCGTATCATATCACGGGGTTTGGATGCACCTGCGAAGTTTCCACCACGTCTCGAGGTGAGAAAGGGCAATGCACAGTACCATAGAGGCTAGCAAATTGCGGAAAGGAAAGAGTGCATATAATCCATGGACTCACATTACTTATAAAGAAATCATATACTTATTGCAAAAGTTTATTTGCCCTCGAAGCAAAGTACTACTACGCATGCCCCTAGGGGGATAGATTGGTAGGAAAAGACCATCGCTCGTCCCCGACCGCCACTCATAAGGAGGATAATCAATAAGAAATCATGCTCCAACTTCATAGCATAACGAGAGACTATACGTGCATGCTTCGGGAATCACAAACCTTAACACCAATATTCTTACTAAACACAGCCATTTACTAGTACCTCCCACATATTCCATCTCTATATCGCAAAACTATTGCAAGGAATCAAACATATCATATTCAGTGATCCACAAGTTTTATGTAGGATTTTATGACTAACCATGCAATTCACCAATTCCTTTTGACTCTCTAAATAGATATAAGTGAAGCATGAGAGTTTAATTCTTTCTACAAAAGATCATGCTCTAACAAATATAAATGAAGCAAAAGAGCATTCTTCAAATAATGGTTTTCTATGTGAAGAGAAACAGGCAATCCAAACTTCAAATGATATAAGTGAAGCACATGAAGCATTCTATAAAGCCATACTCCAAAGATATAAGTGAAGTGCAATGAGCATTCTATAAATCAACCATGGAATATCTCATACCAGCATGGTGCATAAAAGAAAAGTGAAAACTAAATGCAAAAGACGCTCCAAGATTTGCACATATCATATGAACGAAACGAATCCGGAAACATACCGATACTTGTTGAAGAAAGATGGGATGCCTTCCGGGGCATCCCCAAGCTTAGACGCTTGAGTCTCCTTGAATATTTACTTGGGGTGGCTTGGGCATCCCCAAGCTTGAACTCTTGCCTGTCCTCCTTCTCCTGATATTGAGACCTCCTCGATCTTTGAACACTTCATCCACACAAAACATAACCGAACTTTTAATGGCGGGGTTAGTGAATATGGCAATGAAATCCCATCATGTACTGGTGTAACATTATTGTATAATTATAAACAAACACTACCCACTATGTGATATCACAATTCTATGGCCCCAAGTCAAGGGGGATTCAACAAGAATTCAGACATACGCAAATAATGAAGCTATAACAGCAATCTGTGAAAACAGGACAGTCTGTAAAGATTTGTGAAAGAACATATGGTGCCCCCATGTGTGGTTTTGGTAATTGATGACATTCTCAATCGACTAATGGTTTGCATTGAGTTATATTTGAAGGATTCGTCCATAGGATTTTCTTGAGGTCCATTTGTTGGTTTCAAGGAGAGTATGTGATGATAAAGGTGCTATTCAAGGAATTATCTAAAGATTGGTCATGTGAGAGGTCGATCAAGAATAAGTCAAAGAGTGAATCAAGTTGATCAACTCACAAAGCTTGCAAGATGTGCCAAGAGGGATCAAGTGATCCCATGGTATGGTAAGCATTGTCCATTATGCGTTGTGAACTAACCCATGGTCTACGTGATAGTTCTTTGTGGGGTTAGGTATATTTTCATGGGCTTGCGTCAAGAGGAAGATATCATACAATCCATGGAGAGGATGACATCAAGTGGTGATAGTAATCAAGATTGCGGTATGCAAGTTCAAGTGGAGCATCATGAAGAGATCACGTCCTTGATGCTTTGCATCCATTGTGGTGACAATGTACTTGTGAAGATGCGCTAAGGAGTGGCTCACCCATAGTGGAGTATGGGGAGCAATCTACTAGTCTTCATCGAGCTAGCGCAATCAAGAAAGGTGGTACAAGTTGAGGTGGTCAAGATCTTCGTAATCTAGCTCAAATGGATTATGCACAAGGCAAAGGTTTTTCCTTTATAGGTTTCTATTTTACTGGTCTCATGGTGTTAGTTGGGAGACCGGATTATAGGATTGATAGCCTTACTATCAAGGGGGGCTCTTGAGCGAGTAGCTTATTCGTATCGTTCATAGAGAGCTCAAACCATTGCATCTTTGGCATCATATTCCTTGGTTCTTGTTTGTCTTTTCTCTTTGTGGGGTTTTAGAGCTTGTGGTTATCTTCGTGACAAGCTCTGGTTCATCGAAAACCAATTTCCTATGCATCTTCTTTTGCATTTTCGGTGTTGGAGTTTTTACCGGTCTTATTTGAGAAAGGGTTCTCACCATTTTGTTTTGGGTATTTCTCAATTGCTATTTCTTGATATTTCTATCAAGATTTTGTTAGCACTTGTCTCTAGCTTTCAAACAAACTTGGTTTCATCAAATTAGGAGTTCGTTTGCAAAAGTTGTGGCCGTTTCAATTTTAGCGGTTCCCGCATCTCTCTACCTAGTGTGGGTGCCCGGGGTCACCCGAACCCCTCCATAGTGACCTCTCTGGTCGGTCCGGGCGCATGGGTTCTCGCCCCCTGGGTGCCCGGGGTCATCTGGGGCGCTCCCTCTCCTCCTCTGATCACCCTGGGTGCCCGGGCTCCTCGGCCTCCTCCTCTCGGCCCCCTCTGGGAGCCTGGGGTTGGGACCCCCGGGTGTCCGACCCCCATGCCTCTATGCTTCCCTTGTTCGTCCGGGTGCCTGGGGTTTGGCCCCCGGGTGCCCGAAGTTTAGTGGCTTTTTCTCTGGGTTGTCCAGGTGCCCGGACCTTGTCCGAGTGCCCGGGGTACAACGGTCTTATTTTTCTTGGGGGTATTTATACCCCCTTCTTCCTCCTCCAACCTATGAAAAATCTGAGCAAGCTTTTTCCCCCACCATTTTTGACCTCTTGGAGCTTGCTAACTCTCAATCCCTCCATGGATTCTTGCTAGTTTTTTAGGGAAAAGAGGGAGAGTTGATCTAGATCCACATTTCCACCAATCACTTTCTCCTCTATGTGAGGGGAACCCCTTTTATCTAGATCTTGGAGTTCTTGGTGTTCTCCTTCGTGTTCTTCCTCTCATTTTCCTGCCTAGCATTAGTTGGTTTGGTGGGATTTGGGAGAGAAGGCACTACAAAAAAAAGACACATCCGTGATATTTTGGGCCGAACGAAATTTTTTTCTGTCATACTTATGACACTTCTATGACGATAATTGTGACAAAACAAGGTATCATCGTAGATGTGGTGGGGTCCTACTTCTATGAAAAAATCAAGACAGAAAATGGGCTTTCCGTCCTGGGCGGGCTGGAGATGCAGCTGCATGACATTCTTTGGGCCGTCCATGACAGAAAAAACTGTGGTAGAAGCGAGGGCGAGGAAAATATCGAGGTGTTCCCGGTTACGGTGGGTGGTCGGGGCCGAGCGATGCACGTTTCTCTCATACACGCATGTGCGTGGGTGCGAGGCGTTGGGCTCTAACTGAACCCGAGCGAGGCGTTGGCCTCTAACTGAACCCGAGCGATTGCACTGCAGGCTACGCGTTACTGAACCCGAGCGATCGATCGATGGCTGTTAAATGAACCCGATCGAGCGATTCCTTCGCTACTGCTGCTAACTGAAGCCGATCGATGCTGCCTCTGGATGAACAGTGAGCGTTGCAGGGGGGGTTTGGATGAACAGTTCCCGGTGGGGGTGAATGAACAGGACCCCGTGGTGTTGGCTCTGGATGAACAGTACCCCGATCGTTCGAGCCGGTTGGGGCTGGATGAACATGACCCCGTGGAGGGCAGGATGAACAGGACCACCCCGTGGAGGGCAGGATGAACAGTAGACGGTGGAGGGCAGGATGAACAGTAGCCCGTGGAGGGGTGGATGAACAGGAGCCCGTGGAGAGGGCTGGTTGAACAGTAGCCGGTGGAGTAGCGCGCGGTGGAGGCTGGATGAACGGGAGCCCATGGATGAACAGTCGCAGGTGGAGGCTGGAGGAGGTCGACGGTGGATGAACAGTAGCCCGTGGAGGCTAGAGGGGGTCGACGGTGGAGCTGAACAATATCCTGTGGAGTCCCGTTTTGCGGTACGCCAAACCCCTCCCGATGAACAGGACCCCCGTTTCGACCGTAGCGCTCCAACACAAGTCCGTTTCCTCTGTTTTGCGGTACGCCACACCGTCCCGATCAAAAGGACCCCCGTTTCGACCGTAGGAGGTCCGTTTCCTCCATTTTGCGGTATGCCAGACCCCTCCCGATGAACAGGATCCCGTTTCGAACATGGCCGGTCGAACACAAGGCCGTTTCCTCCGTTCTGCAGTATGCCAGGCCTCCTTTCCATCGGCTGTTCCGTCCAAGCCCTCCCGCTGAACACGACGACGCATTCCGTTCTGACCCAACTGGTTGGCTCCCCATGAACACGACGACGATGCCGTTTCTCCGTTCCGACCCAGCCATGTACACGAGCCTTGGCCGTACGTATGCGTGAGTAGGTGTTCGAGACCCTGCCCGTATGTATGTACGTGGCCGTATTTTCTTTCTTGCACACTGGCCGTTGTACGTACGTGTACATGCTACATGCGTGCCTCTACTACGACACGTGCGCGCCTCTACATTGACCAGTATGTACGTACACGTTCGCGACCAGAATGACAACGCTACGTACGCTTCGACCAGGTGGGTCCCGACTGTCAGGCACTTCCTTGGCTGCGAAGATGTAGCTGGTGGGTCCCAGCAGTCAGGGGTCGAATCATTTTTTTTTGCCCAGACGCACTTCCTTGCGTGCGAAAATGTCGCTGGTGGGTCCCAGCAGTCAGGGGGAAACGTTTTTTTCGCGAAATACGATGGCCCGTATAGTGGGTCCCCGCTATCAGGTGGAGGAATAATTATTTTGCGCGTAATAAGGAGGCACTTCCTTGCTGCGGCCGTGGACCCAGCTGACAGCCTCTCGACGTACAGTCCATGTCTGATGGAAGCCGTTCCTTGACCACGTTGACCACGCCGCGCCGAGAGCACCAGGCGATGGACGACAGCGAGGCCTAGGAAGGGGACGACGCGGAGCCAGGGAAGACGCGGCAGTGGATGCCCACGCGTAGAGGAGTACGAGGGTTCACTGGTTCCCTGCGGTGTGAGGCTGTCTTCGCCGCAGAATAACAGGGGGTGTGGGTGTGAGTAGAGGGATGGCCTAGCCAGCGGTGGGAATAGTAGGGGGCAGTGAGGCCTCCGCGGTAGCATAGCCAGCCACAGGAGGTAGGAGCATGCAGCACGACCGGCGCTGCTTTGGGCGGCTGGAGCAACAAGACCAGAGGTTGAAGAAGCACTACGGCCGTTGGATGGACATCGCACGGTCACTGGAGTTAGAATCGTTCATATTGGCTAAGTTGACAAAGCACTCCGTCCCCATCAACTTTGTAGGCCCACAAGTCAGCCTCCTACCAAGGTGGGTCCCAACCAGCAGGGGGAGTATTCACTTTTTTGTGCGTAATATGGAGGCACTTCCGGTGGGTCCGAGCTGACAGTGGGGGGAATGTTTTTTTCGCACAATACGGTGGACCGTCCGTTGGGTACCAGCAGTCAGGGGGTTAACGATTTTTTTGCGAAATACGGTGGCCCGTCTGGTGGGTCCCTGGTGTCAGGTGGAGGAATCATTATTTTCCGCATAATAAGGAGGCACTTCCTTGCTGCCGTCGTGGACCCAGTTGTCAGCCTCTCCACGTACAATCCACGTCCGATGGAAGCCGTTCCTTGACCACGTTGACCACGCCGCGCCGAGAGCACCAGGGCGGTGGACGACGACGAGGCCTAGGAAGGGGACGACGCGGAGCCGGGGAAGACGCGGGAGTGGAAGCCCGCGCGGAGAGGAGTACGAGGGTTCACTAGTTCGGCTGCGATGTAAGGTTGTCGTTGCCGCGGAATAACAGGGGGTGTGGGTGAGTAGAGGGATGGCCTGGCCAGCGGTGGGAGTAGTAGGCGGCGGTGAGGCCTCCGCGGCATCACAGCCGGCCACGGGAGGCAGGAGCACGCGGCACGACCGGCGCTGCTTTGGGCGGCTAGAGCAAGAACACCAGAGGTTGAAGAAGCACTACAGACGTTGGATGGACATCGTACGGTCACTGCAGTTAGAATCGTTTATATTGACTAAGTTGACAAAGCCCTTGGTACGCGTCAACTTAGTAGGCCCACAGGTCAGCCTCCGAAACGGTGCGCCCTAGATGTCAGGGGAGGAATCATTTTTTGGGCGGCTGAAGCAAGAATATCCGAGATTGAAGAAGAAGCACGACATCCGTTGGATGGACATCCAACAGCCATAGCTGCCAGAACGGTGTGTTGTTGACAAAGCCTTGCATACGCGTCAACTTAGTTTTTTTTAGGGGACGCGTCAACTTAGAAGGCCCACAAGTGTGTGGCAGAGAACATATAGCCCATTTGCGATTTGTAAGAATGTACAGCCATTTTTTAATTCTAATGGAATTTACTACAACACATTTACAGTTTGTTAAAAGTACAACCCATTTTCTAGCTAGGACAACGATTAATAATTTCAACCAACCGCTCAAAACAGAATTCAAAAAAAATCCCACATTTTTATGGGATCCCAAATATTTTTATCTGAAATTTCCAGTCAGATTAAATATAATTTCAAAATAAAGTTGTATTACGTTAAAATCCAACGAAATATTGCGCGCACAACAAGTAATGAAATTAAAATTTTCAAATTCCAAAAATAATTTATTTTTAAACTAATTACGCGTTTGGTGCATCTATTTATAGTTACTGCCCAGTTATGATAATTACATCCCATTTATTATTTCTTAAAGTCCATTTTCTTGTTAATCCTAATCCATACCTCCTAGGAAAGTTTGCAGCCCAGCGGGGCGGAGAATAACTAGTTGACCCGGATATTGTGTACAACTGTCGGCCCAGTTGCATTGCTGATGTTGAAAAAAAGGCCTGTGTAGTACAATACAACCTAACATGGCTACTCAGCCCACATTCAGCGATGCCGGAAAGGCCCAAACAAGGCTTCTGTACAACTTTTTGAAGTCAGTGAGCTCAATTAATAACTTAAGAAAAAAGTTAGATTACAGTGGAACCTAATTAAAAGATGTCACGAGCAAAGAAATAATTCAACGGGTCCCACTTGTGCGTGTGTGCGTGTGTGTGCGTGTGTGTGTGAGAGAGAGAGAGAGAGAGAGAGACCCATCGGTCGATGCTCGTAAATACATCTTTCAGCCATATGGATTGCTGATGCTCGGTAAAAACTTATATTGTTGACACAATCATATAGAACATCATAGCACACTTAACTTGCATACAAAAATTTCACGCCGAGACACAATCAGGATGGAAGCAGTGGATCGCTACGGGTAGGGCTATGTTGAAACCAACGAACTCGTACATAACGGTTCATATTCTTTATCAATGACAGGGAAATATCTTGAATGTTGTGCAAAGAAAACAGACAGACAACACACTAAGTTCTTCTAGCACATTAAGTTGACGTACAACCCTTTCTAAACAAAAGTTCAGGTACAAAATTAGAACATGTCACAATCAAATGTACTGGCACATCAGTGCTTCACACCCATAGCTCGGATTTAACTAGTAGTATCTGACAAGATTCAGTTGTTACCTCATATTAGAGCACATCCAGGAAGCGAGCCCTACCTCTTCTCCCAAAGAAGCAGTGGCCTCCGCCGTGCGATGGAGTAGGCCCTGTGCCATCCATCGTTCCGAGCAACACGGGGAAAGTCTGATGTTGACTCCTGTAATGGACGTCGTCGACGGACCCTGGCACCAGCGGTGGCGGCAGGACTTCAATTGATGGATTGACCACTTCTTCGACATGCACGAACACTCGATACAGGTACATCCCTAACGTGGTCCGCGGCGGCCTTGGTGGCGACAAATAGTACAACCCCGGTTCCTGGACCGGTATCTCAACACCAATCACCTTCGGTATGGTTGACGGCTTCTTCATCCATGCCATAACCGTCAGAGCCCAGCTGTCTGGAGGAACAAACATACTTACGAGCTCACATCCAAGGTCCTTGATAAGCTCATTCATGGACTCGTTGTTCCAAGCATGTCGAGGCATGCTGTGGAAGGTAAGCTTTGTTAAAAACTCAAGCTCAGAGGGCACCGAGCCCCATCCTGGGTGCTCACTAGCGAGCCATCGTAGAACAAACGCCGGGAAGATTCGAACACACGACTGCAGTCGAAAGTTGTCCGGAACCTGACGAAGAAATCAGCCGGTGGCGGACAGACATCGACGAGCAAGTCACTTATTTGGATGCAGTGCGCAATGCCAAGAGCTTTGACAAGGTCATCCGGCGAGACGGGAGGCCGGTCGCCTTTGATGGTTACCATCAGCACTTTGCTGGCAAACTAGTCATCAAGCGCCGCCATGCCACTGTTGAGCAACAGCATGCAGTGACCGAAGGCAAGAATGACCTCAGGATCTCTGGCTCGGAGATCCGCGTTAACCGGCGACATGATAGTGAGCTTGAGTGCAGGGAGTACAGGAGGGGGATTTGGGGGAATTGGAGTAGGAATCGAGATTCCAGAGGTGGGGGAGGGGCGGGAGATTGGGGATGAAAAGGTAGCTTGAATTTTGAACACGCGCCAATATGCTCTCGGCGCGCAAGCGCACGAAAACACCAGTGGCGCCCACATGTCAGCCTAAGAGTCCTTATTCTTTCTTTTTTGGAGAGCCCAGCCTTTTTTAGGATCTTTTGAGAGCCCGGCCTGAGAGTCATAATTGACCTGTTTGGTTTGCGTTACTACTCGGCCCATATTCAACGACACCTCACTAGCCCAAACAAGTGTACATCATCGAAAAGACACTGAGCTCAAATTATATAACTTGAAAAAGGAGATACACTCTGAACACTGGAGAATGGTGATGCCCTCATTTAGCCCACCAGTAGTTCGAGACAATAAACAGTTCGAAACAACGATATATACAACATTCAAACACTGACTAGTGACTACTACTGACATAAACAACAATACATGATAGTTCATAAGAAGTCTTGCTACACCACTAAAATGCACCCATCTGCAGCGCTCAGACTCTCGTGATCCGGACGAGAATGACATTGTAAACAGAGCCAACTATTACATAGTAAGAGTGACATAGACAAGGATGACCAAATGACAAGGAATATGCATAACAAAAGAAAGAACTACCCATCCAGAACAAGCACCAAAGACAACAAAGTCATTTGAAGAGATGATCCAACACCATCATAATTTGCAGCCCCGCTTCAGCGACCAATGACCCGGAGACACCAGTACTCCACCCTTTTGACGCAACAGCCCAATTACCTATCAACCTGAAGGCTTGAACCACATCACTTCCTATCGCAATTGACACATCCAAGGATCAAAAATAATCTGAATGCCTTTGTCATTCTAACCTTCTTTTGGCTGCAGGCTGTATCGTTGACAATCAGGGGAGTTTGCTCCCGAACTCCTAGGGCTCGCAGTGTAGATACAGTTTTCCATAGCAAACAGAGCCTCTCTGCCATCAAGGTCCTTGCCAACGGTGATCTCCTCGTTAATCGGATAATTGAGTCCAACAAACAAAGAGTGTGAACCAAGGCTGTTTACCCGCCTCCATCTAAAAAATCCTGAAGGCCCCAACAAGCTGGTATCCTTCTCATAGACGTAACTGCCACTGTCCGGATACTCACGTATTTCACGGTGCTTGTATACAGTGGGGTTTTTGCAATATAACTTTTCCGGCTCATGTTTCCGAATGATCATCAGTCTTTTGTCGTCGTCTGATCGGGCGAGGAACTAGTTGTGCTTCCCTGTTTTTGGCAAAGGTGGTGTGATTACAAAGGGCAGTAACTATAGGGACACTGCATCATATCAAAAAGGACAGGCATTGTTAATGTAAGATCAGCATTGTTCAGAGTATGAGTAGGATAATGCAAGAAACAACATTGATATGTCCCTGTTGGAACTGGGAGCAAAATACAGGGAAATGTATACTGGGTTCGAAAATATAGAAGTCCCATGCATGGTTATACTCATGTTATCTCGCAATCGATTCTTTACAGGAAACTACCATGTCATGCATGTTGTGGAATCATGTTCGTCCTCACAAACAAATTCTTCAAGGTAACTAACAGACCATGCATTGTCATATACTCGTGTTCTGTGGGCAAAATTTTTGTGAGGATATTATTCTAGCCATTGATTGCTGAAGGGCGAATATAGGTATGTACACATGGTAAGCATTACAGGATTTCACTACTTCCAAACATAGAGTTCTCCGCATGCACATTTACTTCCCTAATGTATGGTTAGATGAAACCAATAGTGTGGTGCATGTTTCTAACCGTTTGATTATTCAGGGGTACAAATTGGCTGTAATGACATGATCACAATCGCATGAATTAACTCATTCCAGATATAGCCGATTTACGGCGTCTCTAATACATTGCCATAGTTCTACTCAAATTCTGCTCAAACTGGGATATGCCAATCATCAAAAAAAGTTCAAACAGTGTCATGGCGTCATCATTAACATGAGACGGAAACAACTTACATGCGCCGTCCCAGCAATAAGTGGTGGCATCTGCTTTGTCGATCGCGTAGATGATGACATTGTGTTCAATAGCATCACAGAAGTGTGTATTAGCTTTGACGACGATCCACTTCGAGCTAAGTTGTCTCCATCTAAAGAAGGCACCGGCGTAAAGATAGCCGAGTCCCTTGTCGAACAAGGCAATTAGCTTGAAGTATGCGTAATTCGCATGTCGTGTGGGCACTTGGCAGATTACAATCTTCTGCAAAACATGGTCCGTCCAACTGACGCGGTAATCTAGATGACTAGCACCGCGATGGTAATACTCTATATAATCCAACAGAGGAAGGATAATCTCATGTGAGGTCTGGAAGTTCACGAGCACCAACTTTTTACCGTCTTCTCTGACGGCAGCCATCCAGCGGGAGTTCATGCCGACCCAGTACATACCTGCCAAGAAGTTTCCGGCGATGGTGATCGGATCGAAGTCGAGGGAAATGATGTACGGCGACCCACTACATACCTGCAAAGAAGTTTCGGCTAATGGAGATCGGATTGAAGTCGAGGGGCATCATGTAGGCCTCTGTATCATGGTGAGCCAATCTCGCAAGACCAGATAGCAGCAAGCAGGGTGTCTTGAAAAGCTTAGGCCTCGCTTCAACGATGGCCGTGTGCATGCCCCTCGAGCATGCAGCTAGCCGCAGGGTGCTCAACATATCCACACACGAACAACAGAGGTCGAGGACGTCACTGGGGAGATAGCTCCAATCACGGCTCATATGGATCCTGCGCGGTTCGCATTCGGCCATGGTGGAGTTTGGAAGGTGGGGTTTTGGGGAGCTTGATTTATGGGGGAGAAGGCTGTCGGTGCTGGAGCGGCTAGCGAGGGAATAGTGGTACTGGGGGAGGCGAGGGTATGCGGGGGCACAGTGAGATAAAGAAGAGTGACATCAGGATCTCTGGTGAGAAGGAGATGGAGATGTAGTGGTGCTAGGGGAGAGGGAGACGAGGTGAGGCATGCTATACAGTGGCGGTGACTGTGACTACACAGTGCACAAGGTGAGGCTGACTTTGGTAACCCGGACATGCCGCCTGGACTGGTGTCACCTCGGGGGCGGGGACTTGTCACTTCACTATGAGGACCGGATGAATAATAGTATTTTGACCATCAAGTGTACCACAGTTGTACTACTACTACTAGTAGGAGTAGTAGGAACATGAGTACACTCTCGTGCTAGCATGCCTCTGGGTTCACTTCATCCTCTAGCTATCATCCATATTTCGAGCGGAACCAAATTCTCGTGCATGCGGAAGCGCAAAGAAGGACTTTTGTTTTTTCAGGATAACCGCATATTCCTTAACCGTAGTAGGAACATGAGTAGTACTCCCTCCGGTCCTCTTTTGTCTGCGCATAACTTTTTTCAGTATTTCTCTAATTAGCCCGCGTATATACCCTTTTGCATGCTCCTATTTCCCTCCATGCCCCGCATTCACAGCATTAATTAGCGTACGCATGAGTTGCTGCAGCCCGACTCCAGCCAATAAACTGCAGCATGCAAGTGGGCCACTCTATGCGCGTGGGAGGGAGAAAAGGCAACCGAAGAGCCCATCCAATCCATTGCATGCAGCAGTCAAACCACCGCACCTCTCCTCATGCATACGCATAACTTCTCCCATTTACTTCTCCTTCAAGAACCGATTTTCCTCTGCTTTTTCACTACTCCTTGATCTTCATTTGCATCCAAACCACACTGCATTCACATTGTTTTAACCTCTTCACATCCTCCTGGAGTAATTCCGAAGCCCCTATAAATACTCATCTTCTTCAGTTAGATTAGCCATCCAATCCTAATTCTCCAAACCACAGCCCTCCGGTCCAGCGGTTCCAAATGGCGAAAGAGATCGAGATGCAGGTTTTTAGCATCCAACATGTCCTCGTCGAAGGCTCGTTGAGCATAGTTTCCACAGTCACCGACCACCCAAGGGTTGTTCGGAAGTGGATCATCAATGTATCCAACTCCCACCAAAAGGTGCAGATGAATGTCATCGGTCTCGACGCAGAGTCCACGGAGCGTGCCACTGGGAAGATCCAACGCGCCGCTGTCCTTCAGTTGTGCCTTGAACATGATGTTTTGGTGTACCACATCATACATGCGCCCTCCATACCAGGTGAGCTTCACGATTTCTTGTCTCGGGAGGACATATACTTCTGTGGGGCAGCCATCGCAGGGGACAAACAGAAGTTGGAGCCGTACAACCTTGATTTGAAAAGCATCGCTAACCTACAAACCAGAATAAAAAATCCCATAGAAGATTGTGATAAACTGACACCATCCCTATTCGACGTAGCAAATTTTGTGCTAGGAACAAATCTTCAGAAGGGTGATGAGACGCTGGCATTAAGGTCGTCTGGATGGGAGAATTATCCCTTGACGTACGAGCGGATAAAATATGCTGCCCTCGATGCCCATGTGAGTTTCGAGATAGCTGCAAGGTCCAGAGAGCTTGTTGCGAAGCCGTCTCCCACAGAAAATGAGAACAACAACAAGAAGAAGAAGATGCTGCACCAACAGCAGGGCATTATGGATGGATGAACTATTTCCTCTCTTGTAAAAAAAATATTCCCTCTCTATGTATATTGATATAGATGGGCTATTTCGATGGTGTGCTTGTATTTGGAACAAGTAGTAGCGTGGGTCCGCTTGACTATAAGGAACTATTTATCCACCTAGCTTTCTCTACTACTCCTTCTAGTGATTGGTATGCAATGCATGTGTCCGTACACATGACAGCTTGTCCATGGAAGTTCAACTACGGCGACCATCATGTTTCATCCACTGCCACTCGCGATTCCCACGACGCAGCTCCAACCCACGGCACCACGCCCCCGACGTGCGCCTCACCCCTCTCGGTCCCACCGCCCCTCTGCATTTGTGTGCATGACATGTGGGCCACCTTAAATGCGGCGAGCATCAAGTTTCTACCACAGCCACACGCGATTCCCACGACGCCGCACGAACCCATGACACCACACGTCCCGCACCATCGAATTTTCATCCAGCGGCTTTGACACATTTCGTCCCGGGCATCAATCCTCAGCTGGAGTAGTTCTGCACTACAGGTTGTACCCGCCGGTGTGGCCATCTACGCCTCGTAACGCCCCGACGCCCAGCTGTGGCACGCTCGCCACGGCCACGCCACCACCGGTCGGTTCATCTCGAACGACTGAGTCGCGAACCACACCACCACCATGAGAATGACATGTGGGCCAGCCGCATTTAACGTCCGCATGTCATTGACCCAGAGCATGGTTAATAATATAGCCGACTGCTGGCTATATGATGTTGCCACGTCACATATAGCCAAGCTTGTAGCCAGCAACTACAATAGTTGAATATTAATATGTACTACTTTGCTGTTACATGATCCACCTCGCTCTCTCATAAAATGCCTAGGAGCACGTGCTGCAGCCGGCTGTTAATTAGTAGCCCGCTTCTCTTGTCTTTCATCTTCTCTCTCGTCCAACTGAGCAAAAATATAATATTTAATGTCTTACAGCCCGCCTACATCACCTTATTGTACTTGCTCTCATAGGCCGGGCACTAAGCCACTGAAGTTTGGCCCCGTTGGCCCCGAGAGGGAAATGTAATTCCTGCGGCAGGCCTTGTGGTGCTCCCGCAGTACGAGCTCGTGCCAAACCAGGAATTTGTTTCTTACTACTACCAACTACTAGTAAGGTACACGTGCATTGCACGCATGAGATTCTGGTGGTTTGTGCATTATGCTTATACATGTGGAGTCTTCTGGATTCTACATGTGGAAAAATCTGGTGGAATGTAGATGATATCCAACGGCCAGTAGTGCTCGGATTTGCCATCTTTGTACCGTCGGATTGGCTTCATCCAACGACCAACATTCAAAGTTATGGTTTGGTTTGCAGCCTATGGTTGCCACGCCTAAGCTTAGGCATGCCACAAGTGTGTTTGGTTGCGTTCTCGTATCAGCATAGTTTTTCCCTCTTCATGCATGCTCAACTCAACACCCTCTTCATGTATGCTCTCTTCATGCATGCTTCTAGTGTATTTGTGCTAATCTAGTGTGGACTCATGCACCCTCCATGCACTCTACCAAACACCCAAAAATGGGTCGAGAAGGGAACTCTTGGGATCATGCACCCTTCATACACCCTACCAAACACACCAGGCATGTGTTTGGTTCATTTCTACACTTGTGGCTTGCCACACTTTTTTAGCTGCATGGTCCACATGTCATAGACTCAACTTCTTGCCAAATCTTGCCACACTTGTGGTGGCCGTTTTGGTAGCCACATTTTTTGTTTCAGACACACTTTGCCTAAGCTTAGTTGTGGCAAAGTTAGTCATGAATGAAGTTCAACCATGGAGTCTTCTAGATTCTACATGTGGCGGAATCTGGTGGAATGTAGATGATATCCAACGGCCAGTAGTGCTCAGATTTGCCATCTTTGTACCGTCGGATTGGCTTCATCCAACGACCAACTTTCAAAGTTATTCACACACTATATACGGGGTATAGATATAGATGTGCCGGCCCGTTGCAATGGGTCCAAAGTATATCTGTTTAGTGTAGTGCACTCTAAACACATTATCTATTTATTTTTCTCTAACCTTTCGTAGCCATGCAACCAAGCCACATAAGCTTCATGGGTGCCCCCCACATCATATTATTCATACTACGTTAACAGAAAAAAATATAAATCACCCAAAACAAGATCTTCCCGTTTTTTGTTCCTACGATGCTGTGCCGTGCACGTACCTACTAGTTGTATAGTGGTAGTACTAGTTGTATAGTACAAACTTGGTACTAGTAGGAGCAGAGTAGTACGGAATGCTCCTACTCTATCAATGAGCCCCATCTGACACCAAATTTCTTGGCTTCCGTGCTACAGCTAGATCTTCCCCTCGTTTCTGTTTTCCAACCCTGCGGCGGGCGGGGTGCGGTTTGCCAATAGTCGGTTTTCTCAACGGCGGTCCCACGTGAAAGTGAAAATGCTAGGCAACATGCCTTCCCTAAGCATGTGTCGTGCCGGACGGGCCATGGAGTACTCCCGATTCCCGGGCGTGTGTGGGGGGAGTGCGACGCGAACGCGGCAGGCCTTTTCCTTTACTAGCAATGTGCACGTGCGTTGCGATGGATCCAAAGTAGTAGAATAGTAGTACTTCTTCACAAACTTGAAAGAAATCACTCTTGTTTTGATATACTCCTAATATATTACTCCCTCTGTTGCTAAATATTTGACTTTTTAGAGATTTCAAAAGGACTATCACATACGGATTATATAGACATATTTTGAAGTGTAGATTCACTCATTTTACTCCGTATGTAGTCACTTACTGAAAAATCTCTAGAAAGACAAATATTTAGAAGTGGACTATAAGTGCTACTCCCTCGTCCAGGTCAATAATTCATCTTTGGTTGTGCACCGTGACCAAGAAGGAGGGAAGACTTATACACCTAGACGGAGGGAGTACTACTATTACTTATGTACGTGCAAATGCACATTTTAACATTAAGATGCGGTTTTTGTAAAAGTAGAAAAACAGCACTAGTCAAGCTCGTGAAACGATTCAATGCAAAACAAATGCAAAAATACTCGTTTGATTTTTTACTTTTAGCTTCCTTCTCTTTGGTTATTTCTCTGTCGTACTTTGTACGGAGTATCTCACTGGTTGGAAAGGCATGCAAATTCCAAAACCGCTTCCTACACCTTGTATCGAATTTTTTGCCTAACAAGTTGTGCCGTGCAATTGGAATTCCAACTTGAGTACTACTACTAGTAGGAGTACCAGGGGCCAGTTCTTTTAGGCTTCTAGATTAGTAATCCCATAACTACTACATCCGTCCTGGTTTATTGGGCCCCATTGTAATCTGTGTCAAATTTTGATCATAAATTTAACTAATGAAATGTTAGTGCATGTCACATGCACTAACATTTTATCAGTTAAATCTTTGGTCAAAATTTAGCACAAATTACAATGGTGAGGAATAAACAGGACGGAGGTACTACTAGTAGTAGTTTAGAAGCCCAAATAAATGAGTGAGGCGCCTTAATGTTACTCTCCACTGTGACTAGTCTTATGGGAAAAGCTGGGGAAGCCACCAAAAGAACTGGCCCTAGGAGTAGTAGCTAGGGATCGAGTGTGCGAGATGAACCGGAGAAAGTAAATGAAGAGAGATGAAATGCAAAAAAGACGGAGGGATGTGATGGTTGCTTGTCCGTTTATTTTACCAGGCCACTTATTACTGGGAGTGGTTGGGTTTTGTGATATGACGGCTTTACTGTCGCGCCACGAGCGGGGTGAGACTCCCATGTAGTGCCGCCCTCTACACTAGTACGACTACATTGGTCGTGGTTTATCGCCCATTGAATTTGACTGAAGATTTAACTGACAAAATGTTAGTGCATGTCAACAAAAACAATAACGTTGGATTCGTATTTGAACATAGTTTTCAATGATACTCCTATAATTTTAGGTGACATGCATCATCATTTATCGTACTATATATAATGTTAGTACAATTTTTGGTCGTACTAATCTATAGTAGTAAGGTGCCCGTGCGTTGCACGGAAGAGTGAAATGCATTGATTGGGGAGTTGTGGGGGTCACCTCATGTGTAACGGGTATCGATAGGTTTGTTCAGATATTATTTAATCACTAGAGCTCACAAACATCCGGGTGAAATAGATAAAAAAGTATCTTTTGCGAACAAAAGCGTTCAACTGTTCAACCTGCATCCAGAACTTTGCATGAAATTATCTTCAAGAATTAGTTTTTGAGTATCCATTGTTATACATGTTGGCTACAGATGACATGGCACTTTCTTATAGTCAACAGTTGGCTATACTATTTAAGTATTAACCATGCCCTTATACACTTAGACGGATGGATTAAATCAGGATGACTTGGAAGGGGGCAGAGGATATGTAAGAAATGGTTCATCATAAGTCTTTCACCAGTACTGTAGTAAAAATTCATACATGGAAGATTCTAGACTAAACCATAAATGGATACACTTTTATTCATGCGCGACACTCCAATAGAGCAAGATCATGCATGGAAGTCTCCACATGCTTAGACAGCGGATTACATTGAGCGAAGAATAATGATCAACATTTAAATTGATAATGAAGATGTCCAGGTGAACCTCCTTGGAGTCCCCGTGCACATCGTTGGGGTTCAAATAACACCGTGCCCTTTCCATGTCCACATCGGCGGGAAAGTCCCTGCTCGGCAGAGTCCTAGTATGCTTGGCGTATCCAGTGTTGCCGCCCACCTACCTCCGAGGGGTAGTAATAGTGAGCACGCACCCATACATCGGCCTCGTGTCAGTGTCAGCGTCAGCGGCGTCGCCCCTGACGCACACTATAGAGATGTGGCGCCGGCTTGCGCGGGCCTCACCGGTGGCCACAATCAAGAGGAAGACGCTGCCGTCCTCCTCCGAGACTAGCAGGCGGCACTGATCTTCCAGCGACTCCGGCACGGTGAACGGGTAGCACATCTCGTACTTGATGTTCTTCGGCAAGGGCCAGTAGTGATTGCCGCACGCCTGCGTCAGGTGATGCATGATGTCCGCCGGCGAGCCCCAAAACGGCACTGGGCACTCATAGCAGTAGACAAAGGGCTCCTTGGAGGCATCAACCAGGCCGTCCATGAAACGGGAGTGGCTGTAGGGGACGTTCCGCCAGTTGAATATATGAGCAAGTTACTACGAGATTTACTACAAAATAAATCATGACGGCTATAACAGAGATTAAACTAATCATGCGGGCTAGCATAGTAGATGAACAGAACGATTCTAGGACACAGACTAGAAACATGAATTCTACCACGATTTCGAATAGGAAGGACAGAAACACATACGGTGCAACGGGAGCAGCACCATTGCTGTTGAGGTTGTCGCCCATGTCGTTGAGGAAGAGGTTGCCGAGGTCGTGGAAGAAGTCATCGTCGGTGAAGTCATCCCTGCTAGCAGTCGCGAGAGTGCGCTCCCCAAATTTCAACAGCGCCCGCCGAATCGAGCGCGGGAGGGAGTGGCTGTAGGGGACGTTGCGACCGCCGAATGGAGCATAGGAGTAGCCCACGAAGCAGTAGATGGTGCTCCTCCCTAGTCTCTATTCTTATCTCTATCTCTACTACTCTTCTTTGTTTTTTATAATATACTAGTTGTAGTTGTCAACTCGAATAGTATTGCGCCGTCCACTGCACGCCCGGCTGAACACGCCTCCTCGCCTCAATCAAACCCCTCCGTTAAACCCGCATGCAAACCGAGAAACCTAATCCGGCCACACGTCCGTTCATGAGCGGGCCGGAATTAAACGCAACACCGGCCGAGCTCCTCCCGTCCGCCCTCAGTTTAAACGAGGCCAGACGCCGGCCAAGCTCCTACCGTGCACCCTCTATTTACACGAGGCCAGACACACAGCAGGCAAGAATCGCACCCATTCGCCGCTCCCCCATCTCCGCCTTCACCAATTTCTCCACTCTTCCCATAGCTTCCGAGGAGCCATTTTTGGCATATTACCCAGCTGGGTGGCCTGCCGAGCCCTCTGGCGTCGTCGCTGCCGCGTCGTACCGCGCCTCCCGTGTCTGTGGGCGCGCCTCCCTTGCCTGCGGCAGCGCGATGAAGGCAGAGACAGAAGCAGGGTGCGTGCACAGCGACGAGTCGGTGGCCAGCTTCTCCGTGTCCACTGCCATCATCGAGGAGAAGTAGAACACGGGTGGCCGCCGCCAGTCGGGTCCCATGAAGGCCACCGCCGAGGCGACGACTGCGCATTCAGGTGGGTTCTTTGCTTCTTCGTCTCTTCCGAGGACCTTTGTCGACCCCGCAAAGTGTCTGCCGGACATGAGGAAGACAAAGGGATCCGCGTGCGGCCATTTAGATTATGTACTCCCGCTCCAGCTGGCGGGAAATTTTTGTTCTAAGAATGGATAAATTGTATGTATCTATAACTAAAATAAGTCTAGATACATCCATTTCTAGGACAAGTATTTCCGGACGGAGGGAGTATTAATTATACCAAGATAGCCGGATTGGCACCGCTTAGTTCATGTAAATGTAATGAAATCCATCATGTTTATATGAAGATCCGGGTTTTTTATACGAAATCCTTCATGCTTATATTGAATCAGTCCGTGTTTGCACGAATTTCATCTTGTTGGTTAGAGTTGTGAAAATGTATACCGCTGGCGTTTCATGTCGTCCTCCACGGAAGGAAACGGGAGGAAATTTGCCGGCTGCCATTGGAGATGCTCTTATGCTGGAAATAATAGAGTGACATCCAATCCATTTGAGTTAATTGCGTGTATGATTGTCCCTCTATAAAAAGTTAATTGCATGTACAGTGTACACGTGACTTGCAGGGTGGCTACAGCTTCGTACAGAAAGTTAAAAAGAAACAAGTCCATCCTTAATCTTGTATTCTATGTACTCTGTGGGTTCCACTGTCAGTACAGTAGCGAAAGAAGTATATATTAAATAAGTAATATATAATATAAAAATCTAAAGTTAAAGACAGAATTCGAACTCATGTCATCGCGTTGCGAGCATCCGGCGCTAACCAGTCCAACACATTTTTGTTGTAGACCATGCTGCTGATATATCTCCATGTCTACTCTTATACTCCATCTGTTCCTAAATATTTGTCTTTTTCATATTTCAAATGGACTACCATATTTTAGAGTGTAGATTCACTCATTTTGCTCCATATGTAGTCACTTGTTGAAATCTCTAAAAAGATGAATATTTAGGAACGGAGGGAGTAGAAAACAGAGTTCGTGATGATGGTGTGCGTGCCATCCTGCAATATAGGCCGTCGGATTTATATCTAACGGATAGGAAGAAAACTATGGCAATTTTGCAAAAATTTACCCACACCCCTCTCCACGTTCGCAAATACGGCCTTCCCTCGTTCATCATTTTCTCTCACAAGATAAACTACTCATACAAATGCATCTTGATTTTCTGTGCAACGCACGGGCATCTCGCTAGTTTCTTTCAAAATAGTTACTGCGATAATTGGGTTGAAGTGATATATTTTATGTCTGCCCCGAATGATTTCGGATTCACTAGTAGTAACAAAGAAAAGGTTGCCTTGTTAATTAACAAAAAACAGGGTGAAAACTATCACATGAGACCGGTAAAAACGAGGCACACTGGGTTCAGCGTCATCGTCACTACAGCTGTGCGCGCGCGAGAAGTCTACATATCGAGGGGGCTACTGAGTGAGGCACAGAGACACAATGTTTGAGAGAGAAACGAATTGACAGATTACGATCAAATTGAGTTGTCACCCTTCTGCTGTCATTGTTGGGGTGGGGGAGGGGGAGGGAGAGAAAGACGTATCGAGAGTGTGCGCGGTAGGCACAGAGGCACAACTAGCGAGTGTGTGTGTATGTGTGTGTGTGTGTTTGAAAGAGGAGTAGATAGATTACTATCAAGATCGAGGTGCCGCCCTACTCCTTCTGTGTCGGGTAGTGTGTGTGCGTGGGTGTGTGTTTGAGAGAGAAGCCAGTCGATAGATAAGTATCAAGATTGAGATGTCACCCGACTCCTTCGGTGTTGGGAAGTGTGTGTGTGTGGTTGTGTGGGTGTGGGTGTGTTTGTCGGGGGGGCAGTGACACTTACATATCCCTACTCTTATAAAAAACAGAGTTGGTGATGATGGTGTTCCTGCCATCCTGCAATATAGGCCATCCGATTTATACCCGACGGATAGGAAGGAAACTGTGGGAATTTTGCAAAAAGATACCCACACCCCTCTTCGCATTTGCAAATAAGGCATTCCCTCGTTCATCCTTTTCTCCCACAAGATAAACTACTCATACAAATGCATCTTGATGTTCGGTGCAACGCATGGGCATCTAGCTATATTAAGGGATAGGTAGATAGCATTTGTGCGAGGCATACTTAAAGCATCACAAAGATAAACAAAATTGTGTGCATGCAAGTGCCGGAAAAAATGAAGCGAGAAACAATGTGTTGGAGAGAGATAGATAGAGAGAGAGAAATCTCAAAACAAAAGGTGCTCTGTTCGAATCCCATTGTATGTATTCATATGGTTCCGCAACTCGAGTTAACCTTAGGCATATGTGTGAGAGACATTATTATACTTTGAGACATTAGTGGCTGTGGGTGGGCGGAATTAAAGTGGTGGGCGTGTTCGACAGAGAGAGCGTGTGTGTTTCTGTGTGAGAGACTTGTAGGACGGGGTAGAAAGACGAATTCTAACCTTGACGGAGGGAGAGAAATACACGAAGTGCGCGTGTGTGATTCCGATGACCACAGGGAAATGAAATATGTATGCGTGTGAAAGAGATTCCACAATTCATTCACGTAACACTATCTAGTGATTGTGGACGTGCATCGCTTGAACTTAAATCAATATCTACTTCGTATCGTGGCCAAATGTACAATATCGATTCAACGCTATAAAGATTGGACACTCACATATCACATTTTTTCTATTTAAATAAACCTTTTCAGTTGTGCATGCCAAAGTTACAGTGATGTTTCTTCAAACAACCAATGTAGCTATCATGTACATGCACCATTGTTACTCTTGCATTCAAAATCATTAGTCTTGGATGATTTAAGGTTCTATTATGAAGTAATATATGTAATATTCATATATGAATTCAAGGGGTACACAATTTATGAAATGGAGGCTATGTAATCATATGAGGTAACACTTTTAAGTAGCGGACTTCTTTTTGTGCGCCTCTACACTAACACGTCAATGCATTATGTTTAAAGTAAATAACCAATTGCACTAAATTATCTATTTACACGAGAAATACATAGGCTGAGCGTTTGATCCCTTTTTTGTGAACGCGCCACTACACCCGTACGACTGGCCCTCGCCCGTGTGAACGTCCAAGTTAGCGGCGCATCGTCCCGTGTTATTGTCTTTTTTTCTTGGGTGGACACACCAGATATTAACTACTGACGCGTGCCCCGTGTACAGAGTCTCGCATGACCTTCCCGCTAGCATGGTCCAAAATTAATTGAAACTGGATACGAACGATCCCATGGGCGGCAAAATCTCCCGCCTCCTTCTAAAATTTCCGCCACCTTAGTCTTTAGCATGCGAAATTCCCCTTTTGTCCTTGGTGCACGGAGACCAACAGTTACAATACCGCCCTCATCTACATAATAGGTCGGGGCTGCTTTGGTAACTTCCGGTTCCCCCCACTACACGGCACCCCCATTTCCTCTCCCCCTCCCGCAAAAACGACTAACTCGACAGCACCAGAGCATCTCACATCACGCCGTCCGTACTTCATCGGCCTTTCTCCCCTCCCCTCTCGAAACCCTAGACTGCTCATCCACCGGTGTACCAGAGCCCATTCACTGCCAGCGGCGTCCACCTCACCGGATCTGCTTCTGCGGCCGCATCGACCCCTCCCACCTCCCCTAGAAACAAGTAGACAGCTCATCCACCACTGTACCATAGCCCATTCAGTGCCGGCCTTGTCCACGGCGCCGGATCTGCTTCGCTGGTACTCTCGTCAACCGCAGCGCATCTGCAGCGGCTCATTCGTACTCCCCACCGGAGACGCTTCGTCCACACCCCCCGGAGCCACCCCACCGACGCCCCCGTCGACAGCCTCTGATCCTCTTCGCCGACACCTTCCTCAACCCTACCAGAGCCGCTTCGCTGACAACATCGTCAACCCCACCGGAGTAGCTTCGCCTGTACCATTTTCAACCCTACCGAGGCCGCTTTGCCAACTCACAAGTCCACGGCCTCAGATCAGCTTCCTCGCACCCTCATCCAACCTACCAGAGCAGCTTGTGACGCCCCGTCCACGGCCGTAGATCCGCATCGTCGACACCATCCTTAACCCAACCATCGGAGCAGCTTCACCTACGCCCTCATCCACGGCCACAGATCCACTTCGCCCACACCGTAGTCCACCCTACTGGAGCCGCTCCACAAACACCCTACTCGACGGTTCTAGATCTCCTTACCGGACCGCGACAGCCAGCGCAGCGTCATCACCCTTGACGTTTCTAACCTGATTCCCACCGTCTGGCAAGATGCCAAGCACCTGCCACGGCCTAGGCACTTGTCACCTTTAAACCTGTCTAGCAGCACCTGCCCGATGTACTTCAAATATACTAACAGGTCGCTTTTACCTGTTATGCAGCTGGCAAAAACTACAAGGAAGATGTTTCTTCTCGATCTAACAGCTTGGCCAACCAAGATCCTGGACCGAGGCATTGCTATGATCTTGTAAGCGTGTCTCTCTCTCTTGTATTGTTCTGTGCCTGCCAGCATGCTTTGCTAGGATTTTCGACCAGTAATCCCTTTCTGCAGACAATGATTTCTACTACTGGCTGCTAAATTAGATATGTAGATGTCATACATGATACTACCTCGTACCTCCGTTCCTAAATATAAGTCTTTCTAGAGATTCCAATATAGGCTACATACGGAGCAAAATGAGTGAATCTACACACGAAAATGCATATATATACATCTGTATGTGGTCCATACTGGAATCTCTAAATTGACATATATTTAGGAACAGAGGCAGTACATTACACAAAATCGTAGGTGGCATGTAGGAATTCCAGTACACTGCATTAGGCTCCCTAAGAGTGCCTGCTAGTCCAGCACACAGAGTCATGGCTAGTTTATACTACGCACACAATCATTAATTGGTGGTTTAAATATGCGCAAGGGATATGCAATGTATTATCATGTAGAGATGTCTGAAATTAGCCGTGCCAACTTGCAGATTGAGTTACACAATGAAAAAGTACAAGATGTATGTGGCAATTTCATGGAACATCGCAAAAAAAGGAGAGCCAGCGGTGAGCCTATACAGTGTGCTATGGTACGTCACTCCTCCATTGCAATCATCGTGACATGTTATTTGTATGTCAGTTCTATTGGCCAAGTTTCTTAGGGACAGTTATTACGAGTTATCCTAAGAAAATAAGCACCTGTGAATATAAGCTCCATGCAATAAGCCAACCAGTTCTTTTCATTGCGTTTTCCGCTTATCTTTGGTATGATAAGTGAAAAGTCTAGATTGCATTATATTTTTTAATTTTGCTGCCCATATGAAAATTAATTTGACATGCAAACATCACAAATTGAACCCAGTGCAGTAATTAATATGATAGGAAAACAGACCATCACTATTGGCTCAAAATGCAAATACAAATATACCATCTACTTGGCACAATCTACTTTGGTCAATGTTTTCCATAGAGATCCCATTGCCTAATTTAAACGAAAAAAGCATGACCCACATTTAAATGAAGAACAATTATTTATTGAAATTCGATGGTCCAAGTGGCTGGTTATTATCATATAGCAGCACCACCTGAAAGCATCATACAGCAGCAGCAACAGCTCATCGCAACTCATCATACAACAGCAGTAGCAACAGCAGCTGTGTGCAATTCATCATATACCAGCAGCAGCTCATAGCAATTCATCATATAGCAGTAGCAGGAGCAGCTCATAGCAATTCATCATATAGCAGTAGCAGGAGCAGCTCATAGCAATACATCATATAGCAGTAGCAGGAGAAGCTAATAGCAATTCATCATACAGCAGCAGCAGGAGCAACTTATAGCAACTCATCATATAGCAGCAGCAGCTCATAGCAATTCATCATGTAGCAGCAGCAGCTCATAGCAATTCATCATGTAGCAGCAGCAGCTCATAGCAATTCATCATATAGCAGCAGCAGCTCATAGCAATTCATCATATAGCAGCAGTAGCTCATAGCAATTCATCATATAGCAGCAGCAGGAGCAGCTCATAGCAATGCATCATATAGCAGCGGCAGAAGCAGCTCATAGCAATTCATCGTATAGTGGACCAGAATGAAAAATTGGCAAAAAATCAGAGGAGATCCTCACCTTGTTGGATGATCTCATCCTTCAACAGCACCTCAAGGCCACGGCCTGGGAGGTGGGGAGGGGGAATAAGGTGCCTTCTGCCGCAGTGTGGCATCAGCCGTAGTTGTGCAGCGGCTGCCGGAGTAGTGCGTTGGACGAACCACAGTGGAGGAGCTGCTGGAGACCGTGAGAATGAGGGGCGGCACCAGAGGGAGGAGCAGCCGGGGAGATTTGCCCCTACCCGCCGGCCATGTAGCCTAGCTGGATAGAGCATCGTCGAGGACCAGGCCAGATGGGACCAGTGGCGACCGCTTGCTGGAGGAACCCTAGTGCTGCAGGCAGGGGATCGAGGTAGACGGCAAGGGGAGAGGAGATGCAAGCGGGCAAGGCAATGAACGCTTGTGTGTTTGTTTTTACATGAGGGTGAGGTGTGACGCGGGCGTCACCAGTTGCATTTTGAGTGTAATATATGCAGACAACAGAGTCATTTCACTATTCCCCTTCCCTACATTTTTTAGTGAGGTTCTACCCGAAACACCCCCCTCCAAAGAGAAATTAGTTAAGCCCAAGCCCATAACTCAAAAATGACTTCTTTACATAATTTATGGCTTATTTTGACAATAAGCCCTGAAAAGGCAGAATAGAACTAGCCCTTAACTTGCAATTCAATTGTGCGTGCGATGATGAATCTGTAACATCCCAAATTTTCAATTTGGAATGTTATACATAGATCATCATTGCATATCATGTTTTATTGCATTTTGACAAATCCTCGATAAATCCTATGCAACTCAAGGACCCTCGGAGAGAGTTGGGGATTTTCTCAAATTTTCTTATTTGATTTTTCAAACGAGGATTGGGATTTTAATTATTTTTCTCTCCGGAAAAATATTTCATCTTTAAATAAACAAGAGGAGAAAATATGACTTCTCCAAAAACATTGAAATACTGGAGGAAAAATGTTAAAAACATTATTTGAAATTTATTGGATTTTATTTGCAATTTTTATTGCATTTAAAAAGATGCATGTTTTCAAAATATTTATTTTTGATTTTAGAAAAATGTTCACCCTATTCTAGATTTTCTAACTAGACGGGGAAAATATATTTCATATTTTTCTGATTTTTATTTATTTTTCTATGCAATTTTCTTCGCGGAACTTATTTAAAAAAAACGCAGCGCGCCGACTGGGCCGAGCCCAGCCGACGGCCCGCCCCGTCGCCTTCCTCCTCCCGCACGCCGACGCGCCGCCGGAGTCCGCCGCCCGCACGCCTCCCGAGCCCGACCCCTTCCCCAAGCCGCCCGCACCCCCCCTACTATATATACCCCGCCCCCCCTCCGTTTT